>NW_026618202.1:0-13276 GCF_000801105.2 Raphanus sativus
CGTTGGTTCATTCCTGGTTTGATAAGATTCATGAAGATATTGCCATATGTCCGAAAGGCTAATCTGGATCATCTGGATAGAAAGTGGGATATCTTCTTACTCACAACTCCTATGAGATTTATTCAACTTCCTGGTTATTCTCCACTGATTAGTGGGTTCCAAATAAAGCTTCTTAGATCGTGGTTCATCCTGGTTTGATAAGAATCATGAAGATAATGGCATATGTCCGAACAGGCTAATCTGGAATCATCTGGATAGAAAGTGGGATATCTTCTTACTCACAAACTCCTATGAGATTTATTCAACTTCCTGGTTATTCTCCACTGATTAGTGGTTCCAAATAAAGCTTTTAGATCGTGGTTCATCCTGGTTTGATAAGAATCATGAAGATATTGCCATATGTCCGAACAGGCTAATCTGGAATCATCTGGATAGAAAGTGGGATATCTTCTTACTCACAACTCCTATGAGATTTATTCAACTTCCTGGTTATTCTCCACTGATTAGTGGTTCCAAAATAAAGCTTCTTAGATCGTGGTTCATCCTGGTTTGATAAGAATCATGAAGATAATGGCATATGTCCGAACAGGCTAATCTGGAATCATCTGGATAGAAAGTGGGATATCTTCTTGCTCACAACACTTATGAGATTTATTCAACTTCCTGGTTATTTTCCACTGATTAGTGGTTCCAAATAAAGCTTCTTAGATCGTGGTTCATCCTGGTTTGATAAGAATCATGAAGATAATGCCATATGTCCGAACAGGCTAATCTGGAATCATCTGGATAGAAGGTGGGATATCTTCTTGCTCACAACACTTATGAGATTTATTCAACTTCCTGGTTATTTTCCACTGATTAGTGGTTCCAAATAAAGCTTCTTAGATCGTGGTTCATCCTGGTTTGATAAGAATCATGAAGATATTGCCATATGTCCGAACAGCCTAATCTGGAATCATCTGGATAGAAAGTGGGATATCTTCTTAATCACAACTCCTATGAGATTTATTCAACTTCCTGGTTATTCTCCACTGATTAGTGGTTCCAAATAAAGCTTCTTAGATGTTGAGATGAAGCAAATAAGCTACAACTAGAGTGTTTGCATAAGAGGGAATCAGGCGCATGAGAAAGAAGCAAAGGGAGAGTTAACTTGAGAAGCAAGTCTGTCCGTACAACCTAAGACCTAAACGTGGAGTGCAAGACAAGGAAGTGAGGCAGGTTGAAGTATAAACTCACCTTGACACTTACCTTGACGAGAATGAGGCAAAGGAGACGTTGGAGGAGCAGATCACATGTGTGGTGAAGCTTCAAAGTCAAATGGACCGTTAGGACAGGTCGCTTTCCATGAGCAGACTGCGCAAGACAGTCTTGGACTCACCTCAGCTTTGTTTAATCTTTCTCTAGATATTTGTTGTCACAATATTATTATATTCCTCCTGATTCACCTATTTATGTAACACTCTTATGATCTAAATTAATACACAAGAATTATTTCTCTAAGTCTCTCTCTCTTTACTCGTCACTCTCTCACTCTTTCTCACAATGTTCTTCATTTAATCATACTTTGATTCTCATAATCTCTCATGGTATCAGAGCACTAAGCTCTTGAGACCTAATCATTCCACATCTCTCTTTCAAAATTTCTCTATTCCGCAAACACTCTGATTTTTCTTTTCTATTTTAGGTAAAGTTCATCTTGTTCTTGAGGTGTTCTTCCTGTTTCGATTCCAGAATTTGCCAAAAATAGCAAAGTTCTTATTTACCACAAAACTCTCTGTTCTTGATGGATTCCTCTGGTTCTTCTCATGAAAACTCAAGAATGATATCCATTCCAGTTACCCTCAAAGGAGGGAACTACCTACACTGGGCGCGGCTAACCAAGACAGCTCTTGGAGGCAGAGGTCTCTGGGGAGTTGTTGAAGAAGGGCGTGACATCAAGGAGAAGCCCATCCTAGGAGAGGATGGCAAAGAAGTAGCAAAAGCTGATGCTGGTGACAAGAAGCGAGTTCAAGAGGATCTCCTGGTCTTGTCTATCCTCCAGAACAGCCTTGAAGCAACAATCTTAGAAGCATATGACTACTGTGAGACTTCTAAAGATCTGTGGGACACACTCAAGAAGGTGTTTGGCAATGTCTCCAACATCAACCGTGTGTATGAAGTCAAGAGGGCTATCAACAACTTGTGTCAAGAGGATACTGAGTTTGATAAGCATTTTGGGAAGTTCAGATCCCTTTGGGCAGAGCTGGAGATGTTGAGACCAGCAACCTTGGACCCGGATGTGCTGAATGAAAGAAGAGAACAAGACAAAGTCTTTGCTTTGCTGTTTACTCTCAACCCCGGCTACAATGACCTGATTAAGCACATCCTGAGGGGAGTGAGTCTCCCATCTCTTGATGAAGTGTGTGCTCAGATTCAAAAGGAGAAGGGCTCCGTGGGTCTCTTTGGAGGAAAGGGAGCACTGATCATTGCAAACCAAGCCAAAGAAGAAGAAGACATGGGCGTGGCAAACAAGGGCACTTATAAACCAGAAGAGAAGAAAGTGTGGGTGTGTGATCACTGTAAGAAGAAGGGCCATGGCAAGGATAAATGCTGGATCCTCCACCCACACCTCAAGCCTCAGAAGTTCAGGACTCCATATGCTGATGCTAGAGCTCACTTCTCTGGTGAGACTGGAGGGTCATCTACACCAAAGCAAGCAATGGCGCCTGGTGATGGAAAGGCCTTAACCTTCAGTGGAAGCTCAGCAATGGGGACTGCTCAGGATGAGACTATTAGGAGGTCAGACCTTCAGGCTCTCATCAAAGTCCTCAAGGACAACTCTGGTAACACACTCGGTACCTCCCTTAATGCATCATTACAATCCCCTATTGCTTGCATTACTTCAACCCATGAACCTAGTTGTGTTAAGCCCCTTGTAATTGACTCAGGAGCTTCTCATCACATGATTAGTGATTCTAGGTTGATTAGTAATGTTAAACCTGCTCTAGGAAATGTGATGATTGCTAATGGAGATAAGATACCAATTAAAGGTGTTGGAACCCTCAAACTGTTTGAAAAAGATACTAGTGCCTTTTATATGCCATCCTTTGCTTCAAACCTCTTATCTGTAAAAAGGGTCACTAATGATTTAAATTGTAATGTGATCTTTAGTCCTAATGAGGTTGTGTTTCAGGATATTGAGACTAGTAGGTTGCTTGGCAATGGTGTGAGCAAGGGAGACTTATACTTACTTGAAGACATCAAGCCGGCCTCTGATTTATCTACTGCTTTTATTTCAATTCCTGTTGACAATAATGTATTATGGCATGCTAGACTAGGTCATCCACACTCTAGGGCTCTGAACCTTTTATTGCCTAATGTTTCCTTTAAAAATGATGGCTGTGAAGCTTGTATACTTGGCAAACATTGCAAGTCAGTATTCCCTCAGTCATCTACTATCTATGAAAATTGCTTTGATCTTATTCATTCTGATGTTTGGACAGCACCATGCACATCTAGGGAGAATCATAAGTATTTTGTCACTTTTATTGATCAAAAATCGAAATACACTTGGCTCACTATGATTCAAACCAAAGATAGGGTGCTAGATGCTTTCATAAATTTTCAAAACTACATAACTAATCAGTTCAATGTTAAGATCAAAGTATTCAGGTCAGATAATGGAGGAGAATACACAAGCAATGCATTCAAAAATCACCTTGCTAAACACGGAATCCTTCATCAAACAAGTTGCCCTTATACACCACAACAAAATGGTGTAGCTGAGAGGAAAAATAGACATTTGATGGAAGTGGCAAGGTGCATGATGTTCTACACCAATGTGCCCAAGAGATTCTGGAGTGATGCGGTCATGACAGCATGCTATCTCATTAATAGAACTCCAACAAGAGTTCTTGGTGATCTCACTCCTTATGAGGTATTGAACAACCGAAAACCCTCACTTGATCACTTGCGCATATTTGGTTGTTTGTGCTATGTTTTGCAGCCTAGTATGCAAAGAAACAAGCTTGAAGCCAGAAGCACCAAGGCTGTATTCATTGGCTACTCTCCTAACCAGAAAGGCTACAAATGCTATGATCCCCACATGAGAAGAGTTCATGTTTCAAGGGATGTCAAATTTGTGGAATCAAGAGGATTTTATGAGGAGAAAAGTTGGGATGAGCTCAAGGATCTTTCTCAATCATCCTCTGATAGGGCAGATAATTTGAGACGGATAATGGAGTCTCTTGGCATCAATATGCCTCAGCCGAGTCAGAATCAAGCTGGTGGGTCTGAAAATGGAAGTACTGGAGCTGGGAATCAACCTCCAGTAGCTGTGATTGAAGAAGTTACTCCAGCAAGTGAGGAGTCCCATCCTAATCCTGAAGGGGGGAATCAAGAAGAAGCATCACCACACAGTGATCAGGTTCATGATCAGGATGGAAATGCAAATACACCACTTGAGGAGCAACAAGTTGAGGAACACATGGTAGAGAACCAGAATGTGGAAGAGGAGCAGGTAGCTCAACCAATGCTTAGGAGAAGCATAAGGGAGAGAAGACCAGCCTCAGACTGGATGAATACAAGAGTGTATTTCAACAATCAAGCAGTAGCCCATCCAACCCAAGGGGTGTGTTCTCTAGCTCAGTATCCAGTGGAGCATCAAGCCTTCATCACTGAATTGGATCAAGAATGGATTCCAAAGACATATGAAGAAGCTATGCAGGATGAGGAGTGGAGAGCATCTGTTGGAGATGAGATGGGAGCTATGGAAAAGAATGGAACATACTTTGAAAGTAAGCTTCCCAAAGGAAAGAAAGCAGTGACAAGCCGGCTTCTCTTCACAATCAAGTATGGAGCCAATGGAAAGCCAGAAAGGAGGAAGACAAGACTTGTAGCAAGAGGCTACACTCAGGTCTATGGAGAGGATTACTTGGATACCTTTGCACCAGTGGCAAAGCTTCACACGATCAGAGTAGTTCTCTCACTGGCAGTGAACCTAGAGTGGGATCTATGGCAGATGGATGTCAAGAATGCTTTCCTACAAGGTGAACTAGAAGATGAAGTCTATATGAGGCCACCTCCTGGTATGGAAGATCTTGTACAACCAGGAAATGTCCTCAGGCTAAGAAAAGCAATCTATGGGTTAAAGCAATCTCCAAGAGCCTGGTACCACAAGCTCAGCACAACACTCAATGGAAGAGGTTTTAACAAGTCTGAAGCTGATCATACTCTCTTTACACTGACCACGGAACAAGGCATCATAGTCATCCTGATATATGTGGATGACATTATCATTACAGGTAGTAATAAAGAAGGTATCATCTTAACTAAGGCTTTTCTTAAATCCTCATTTGATATCAAAGACTTGGGTGAACTAAAGTACTTTCTAGGGATTGAGATATGCCGATCTAAAGAGGGGCTATTCTTAAACCAGAGAAAGTACACACTTGATATGTTGAGTGAGGCAGGTGATCTAGGTACAAAGAAAGCAAGGACCCCACTAGAGGATGGTTACAAAGTGCTGCGTAAGGGGGAGTTTGAAGATAAGCCATTTGGAGATGTCAAGAGATATAGAAGAATGGTTGGGAAACTCATCTACCTTACCATCACAAGACCAGACATATGTTTTGCTGTGAACCAAGTCAGCCAGCAGATGCAAGCACCAAAAGTTTCATCATTGGGGCATGGTGGAGAGAATCCTAAGGTATCTAAGAGAAGCACCAGGGCAAGGAATCTGGATGGGATGCAACAGAAGCTCTGAGATAGTTGGATACTGTGATGCGGATTGGGCAGGAGATAGAGTTGATAGGAGATCAACCACTGGATACTGCACATTCATTGGAGGCAACTTGGTCACTTGGAAGAGCAAGAAACAAAAAGTGGTGTCCTGCTCAAGTGCTGAAGCTGAATATAGGGCCATGAGGAAGCTTACAAGCGAGTTGATCTGGATCAAGGGGCTGCTAAAAGACTTGGGGATTGAAGCTACAACTCCAATCACTATGCATTGTGACAACCAGGCGGCTATACACATTGCTAGCAACTCAGTGTTCCATGAAAGAACCAAACACATTGAGGTGGATTGCCATAAGGTGAGGCAAGCAGTTGAACAGAAGGTTATACTCCCATGCTACACCAGAAGTGAAGACCAGCTAGCTGACATCTTCACCAAAGCTGCAAGCTCTAAGGTCTGCGAGTTCATTCATTCAAAGCTTGGACTTGTGGATCTCTCATCTCAGTGATCCCCTTGTCATGAAGTGTTCTACTCTTTCCTTGATATGTTTTTGTCCCACTGGGTTTTGCATATCAAGGTTTTAATGAGGGAATGCTTCATGATCTTCCAAGCTTGACTTGTTCCATATGGTCAAGCTTGAGGGGGAGTGTTGAGATGAAGCAAATAAGCTACAACTAGAGTGTTTGCATAAGAGGGAATCAGGCGCATGAGAAAGAAGCAAAGGGAGAGTTAACTTGAGAAGCAAGTCTGTCCGTACAACCTAAGACCTAAACGTGGAGTGCAAGACAAGGAAGTGAGGCAGGTTGAAGTATAAACTCACCTTGACACTTACCTTGACGAGAATGAGGCAAAGGAGACGTTGGAGGAGCAGATCACATGTGTGGTGAAGCTTCAAAGTCAAATGGACCGTTAGGACAGGTCGCTTTCCATGAGCAGACTGCGCAAGACAGTCTTGGACTCACCTCAGCTTTGTTTAATCTTTCTCTAGATATTTGTTGTCACAATATTATTATATTCCTCCTGATTCACCTATTTATGTAACACTCTTATGATCTAAATCAAACATAAGAATTATTTCTCTAAGTCTCTCTCTCTTTACTCGTCACTCTCTCACTCTTTCTCACAATGTTCTTCATTTAATCATACTTTGATTCTCATAATCTCTCATTAAGAAGCTTTATTTGGAACCACTAATCAGTGGAGAATAACCAGGAAGTTGAATAAATCTCATAGGAAGTTGTGAGTAAGAAGATATCCCACTTTCTATCCAGATGATTCCAGATTAGCCTGTTCGGACATATGACAATAGCTTCATGATTCTTATTAAACCAGGATGAACTATTGACAAAGGAAATAAATATGGAGACTTGTATGGACAAGAAGCCATGGAGATAGAAGAGAAAAGAGTTGCATCAGGCGTGTAGAGAAGATAACTTGGTGTTTACTCTATTGTGTGCAAGACTTGTGATACAAGGAACAGGAAAGGAGGCAAAGTTAAGTTCAAACTCGCCAAGGCTTGTGTATTAGTCAATCAAACCGTTGGCAAAGAGCAGAGGCAAGTGGGAGTATTTAAATGGTTAAAGTCACATGTTCTACTTTGAGGAGAGAGGGGAAGAGAACCGTTGGAGACCTGTCCCTTTCACCCTGACCAGCAGCAACATTGTTTAATCTATTCTCTTTGTCTTGTTTCTAATCACATTGTGTCTTTAAATATTGTAACCATTGCACACAATTAATTCAAGGAAATAGTTCTCCTTCTTTTCTCTGATTAAAATCGTCACTCTCTCTCTCTCTTACTCTCTCTCACTTGTTCTTGACTTATTCACTCTGTTCTTGAGATTTCTAACATGGTATCAGAGCTATAAGCTCCTGATTACCTTCCACTTCCGCAACATCACTCTGTTTACTCATTCTCTATTGATTTTCTGTTTCAGTTCTTTCTTTTACTCTTCAGATTTCTTTTATCCAGTGGGTAATAAATCTGTGTTCTTGAGTGTTCTTGAGTGTTCTTGAGTGTTCTTGAATTTTTCTTCACTTTTCTGAGTTGTGCTCACTCTGTTCTGTCCTTCTATTTATCTCTTGAGAGTTTATCTGTTCTGGACTTGATTTATTTCAGTTCTAGAATTTATTTCTCTCACACTCATCCTTGAAAATTTAAAATTTTTCTTGGCGCCAAGCTTGAAGGATGGAGAGCTACAACCATGTGAAGATTCCAGTTACACTTAAGGGACCAGGAAACTACATTACCTGGTCTAGGATGACCATGACAGCCCTTGGAGGAAGAGGACTTTGGCAGCATGTGACTTCAAGCTCAGCTCCAAAGCAAATCACCCAAGGAGAAGATGGCAAGGAGATTGTAGTGGTAGATGAAGGCAAATGGGCTCAGGAAGATCTCATGGTGCTGTCTATCTTGCATAGCTCCCTTGATGGTCCACTTATGGACACTTACTGTCACTGCACAACTCCAAAACAGTTGTGGGACACTTTGAAAAGGGTTTATGGCAACACTTCAAACCTCACCAGAATCTATGAAGTGAAGAGAGCCATCAACAACTTACAGCAAGAAGAAGGGGACTTCACCAAGCACCTTGGGAAGTACAGTCAGCTATGGTCTGAGCTAGAGATGCTAAGACCAAGCACCAATGACCCTGAAGTACTTGAGACCAGGCGTGAGCAAGACAAAGTCTTTGGACTACTTCTCACACTCAGTCCAAGCTTCACTGATGTGGTTAGGCACATACTAAGAGACAAGGAGCTTCCAAGCTATGATGAAGTGTGTGCTCAACTACAAAAGGAGATAGGCTCAGATGGACTCTTTGGTGGTGGAAAAGGAGAGTTATCTATGGTACACAAGGCTGAGAAGATGGAGAGTACAGCAGCTAACAAGGCTTACTATAAACCAAGAGGAGGAGGAGATAAGGCAGTATCTTGTGAGCACTGCAAGAAGAGTGGACACTCCAAGACCAACTGCTGGATCCTTCACCCTCATCTCAGACCTACCCCAGCTAACAAGTACAGCCAGGCTAGAGCACATGAAGCAAGAGCTCAAGAGCATCCAGCATCAAGCTCCATGCGCATGGGAGATGATGGGAGAGCCTTGATCTCTACTACTCACACTGGAGGCTCCACTTCACACGCCATGTCTCACCCACCACCTGAGGATGCTTTCATCAGGAAGTCAGACATTGAGGCCTTGATCAAAGCCCTCAATGCAAACTCTGGTAACCAAAGTATTAATGCTTTAAATTCTATGCACAATGCTTCTCATACTGCTAGGCCTTTAATCATTGATTCAGGAGCCTCTCATCATATGATTAGGGATGCTAGACTGATTAGTGATATTAAACCAGCTCTAGGCAGTGTTGTGATTGCAAATGGTGATAGAATTCCAATTGAGGGAGTAGGAAATCTGAACTTGTTTAACAAAGAATCTCAAGCTTTTTATATGCCTGCCTTCACATCAAATTTATTATCTGTTAAAAGAGCTACTAATGACCTGAATTGCAATGTTATTTTCAGTCCTAATGATGTTTGTTTTCAGGATATTAAGACCAGTAAGATGCTGGGAAAAGGTGTGAGCAAGGGAGAGCTTTACTTGCTTGAAGATACCAATCTATCAGATTTATCTACTGCTTTTAATTCTGTTTTAGCTAGTAATGTGTTATGGCATGCTAGATTAGGCCATCCTCACTCTAGAGCTTTAAGCTTATTGTTACCTAATTTATCTTTTCAGAATGAATCTTGTGAGGCTTGTATTCTTGGCAAACATTGCAAATCTGTCTTTCCTCAATCTATGACTGTTTATGAAAATTGCTTTGATCTAGTGCATTCTGATGTGTGGACTGCCCCTTGTGCATCTAGAGAAAACCATAAATATTTTGTGACATTCATAGATGAGAAATCAAAATACACTTGGCTCACACTGATTAAAAGCAAAGATAGAGTTTTAGAAGCTTTTATTAACTTCCAAAACTATGTAACTAACCATTTCAATTCCAAGATCAAAATATTTAGGTCTGATAATGGTGGGGAGTATACCAGCAATGCCTTTAAACAACACCTAGCAAAGCATGGCATCATTCATCAAACAAGCTGCCCATACACACCACAACAAAATGGAGTTGCTGAGAGGAAGAATAGACATCTTATGGAGGTTGCAAGGAGCATGATGTTTCATACAAATGTTCCAAAGAGGTTTTGGGGAGATGCTGTGATCACAGCTTGCTATCTGATCAACAGGATTCCCACCAAAGTTCTCAAAGATGTCTCTCCCTTTCAGGTATTAAACAAGATCACACCTCCATTAGATCACTTGCGTGTGTTTGGTTGTGTGTGTTATGTCTTGACACCAGGAGAACAAAGAAATAAACTGGACGCCAAGAGTGTCAAGGGAATGTTCATAGGCTATACTCACACACAGAAAGGGTACAAGTGCTATATTCCAGATTCAAGAAGAGTTATGGTCTCAAGGGATGTCAAGTTTGTGGAATCAAAGGGGTACTATGATGAGAAGAGCTGGGAAAACCTTAGGGATCTCTCACAAGGACCATCTGATAGAGCAAACAACCTGAGAACCATTATGGAGAGTTTGGGAATCAGCATACCTCCAAGTAGTGTGGCGCCAGTACCAGCACCAACAGCATCTACACCAGCTGCTGAGCATGATGACAAATCAGAACCAGAACCAGTACCAGTTGTGGAGCCAGTCCATCTTGATCCTGAGGGAGGCAGTGAGCATGAATCAACACCAGCAAATGATTCAGCATCAACACATGATCAAGATGGAGCAGAATCTGATGGTGATCAAGGTCAGGAAGAAGCAGTGGTAGGTGAGCAGATTCAACCATTGAGAAGAAGTACTAGGGTGAGAAAGGATCCATCAAACTGGACCAGCACTAGAGTGTACTTCAACTCCAATGCAGTGGCTCATCCTACTCAAGCAGTCTGCTCCTTGGCATACTTTCCAGAAGAACATGTGGCGTTTATCACCCACCTAGATGAAGCTTACATACCAAAGACCTATGAGGAAGCAATGGCACTGGATGAGTGGAGAGAATCAGTGGGAGATGAGATAGGAGCTATGATCAAGAATGATACATGGTTTGAAACTCAACTTCCAAAAGGCAAGAAGGCAGTAACAAGTCGCCTACTCTTCACTATCAAGTACAAAGCAAATGGACAACCAGAAAGGAAGAAGACAAGGCTGGTTGCAAGAGGGTACACTCAAGTCTATGGAGAAGACTATTTGGATACATTTGCACCAGTGGCTAAGCTTCACACCATAAGAGTTGTTCTCTCCTTGGCTGTTAACTTGGAATGGGATCTCTGGCAAATGGATGTCAAGAATGCATTTCTTCAAGGAGAATTAGAAGATGAAGTCTACATGAGACCACCACCAGGAATGGAAGACATGGTCAAACCAGGAAATGTACTTAGATTGAAGAAGGCAATCTATGGATTGAAGCAATCACCAAGAGCCTGGTATCACAAGCTTAGCACAACCCTTAATGGAAGAGGGTTTGTGAAATCAGAATCTGACCATACTCTCTTCACTCTCACCAGCAAGCAAGGCATTGTTGTAATCCTCATCTATGTTGATGATATTATCATCACTGGCAGCAACAAGGAAGGTATAATTTCAACTAAAGCTTTTCTTAAATCCTCATTTGATATTAAAGATTTGGGAGAGCTTAAGTACTTCCTTGGGATAGAAATATGCCGCTCTAAAGAGGGGCTTTTCTTATGCCAAAGGAAGTACACACTTGATCTTTTAAATGAGGCAGGAGAGCTTGGTGGAAGAGTAGCCAAGACACCACTTGAAGAGGGTTACAAGATATTGCGTGAGGGGGAGTTTGAAGATACACCATTTGGAGACTTCAAACTCTATAGAAGAATGGTGGGGAAGCTGATCTATCTCACCATCACAAGACCAGACATTTGCTTTGCTGTCAACCAAGTGAGCCAGCATATGCAAGCACCAAAGGTTCACCATTGGAACATGGTGGAGAGGATCTTGAGATACCTAAGGGAGGCTCCTGGTCAAGGTGTTTGGATGGGTTGCAACAAGAGCACAGAGATTGTAGGGTATTGTGATGCAGATTGGGCTGGTGATAGAGTGGACAGGAGGTCTACTACTGGCTATTGCACCTTCATAGGAGGCAATTTGGTTACTTGGAAGAGCAAGAAACAGAAGGTGGTATCATGTTCAAGTGCTGAGGCAGAATATAGAGCCATGAGGAAGCTGACCAGTGAGCTGATTTGGATCAGGAACCTGCTGAGAGACTTGGGCATTGAAACAACAACACCAATCACCATGCACTGTGACAACCAGGCAGCTATACACATAGCATCTAACTCAGTGTTCCATGAGAGGACAAAGCACATAGAAGTGGATTGTCACAAAGTGAGACAAGCTGTGGAGCAGAAGATCATTCTACCTTGCTACACTAGAAGTGAAGATCAGTTAGCAGACATCTTCACCAAGGGAGCAAGTACTAAGGTCTGTGAGTTCATTCATCCAAGATTGGGACTCATAGATCTATCCAGCTCATGATCCCCTTAGCCATGAAACATCTACTCTTTTTCCTTTGTGTGTTTTTGTCCCATTGGGTTTTTCACACAAAGGTTTTAATGAGGGATGTGTTCATGGTTTCCAAGCTCATCCATGCTGTATGGCTAAGCTTGAGGGGGAGTATTGACAAAGGAAATAAATATGGAGACTTGTATGGACAAGAAGCCATGGAGATAGAAGAGAAAAGAGTTGCATCAGGCGTGTAGAGAAGATAACTTGGTGTTTACTCTATTGTGTGCAAGACTTGTGATACAAGGAACAGGAAAGGAGGCAAAGTTAAGTTCAAACTCGCCAAGGCTTGTGTATTAGTCAATCAAACCGTTGGCAAAGAGCAGAGGCAAGTGGGAGTATTTAAATGGTTAAAGTCACATGTTCTACTTTGAGGAGAGAGGGGAAGAGAACCGTTGGAGACCTGTCCCTTTCACCCTGACCAGCAGCAACATTGTTTAATCTATTCTCTTTGTCTTGTTTCTAATCACATTGTGTCTTTAAATATTGTAACCATTGCACACAATTAATTTAAGGAAATAGTTCTCCTTCTTTTCTCTGATTAAAATCGTCACTCTCTCTCTCTCTTACTCTCTCTCACTTGTTCTTGACTTATTCACTCTGTTCTTGAGATTTCTAACACTCTCAATTCTAACAAACCCTAGCCGCCGCCAACCACTTCTCTCTCTAAGATCTTTTACATTCAGTTGTTTCTTAGATCTTAAACTAATCATACTTTGAATCCTTTCTTTGTTTGATTGATTAAGGTTTCTAAGAGAGGAACCAAGGAGAAGAATCGGCAAAGTAAAAGGTTAGATCTCAAAACCCTAATTTTTACTTGCAACTCAAGTTTATTTTCGGTTTCATCTTTCTTATTTTGAATCCGATTTTAAAAGTTGATCTAGTTCTTGTTTAAAAAACTTATAAATCGATTTTATTAAATCTTATAAACTCTATTAGATCATATTTGATCAGATCCGAAATTCTAAACCTAAACCCTAAAA
>NW_026618203.1:0-13271 GCF_000801105.2 Raphanus sativus
GGCCATAATGAAATAAATTTGTCTTTCTATATGCATTAATTGGTTAGTTTTGGACATAATTATCTTCCTAAAAAATTACTATGAAAATTATTACAAATAGAAAAAAACAATCATCATGAGAACATTTTACGTATTGTATTTTGATTATTATCAAAATTTGAAATCCAAAAAAAAATTCTAAATGTTGATGTAAATTTGTTAGAATGTATATTGTAATTCTTTTTACAAGGATAAATATAAGTTATCTTATATGTTTTCTAAAGGTTGCAATTCATATTGTAACATCTTCTCTATGATCTATCCAAATATAAAATACGTTTGCTTCAATTCTAATCAAATATCTTTATTATTTATAAAATACAATATATATTGTTAGGTTTTGTAGTTCATTGTATAAAATTTTTAGAAAACGTTAATAAGTGTTCTATCTGCATGCTACGTTCTAAATATAATAGAATTTAAATTAGAATATCTTCACTATGTTATATCCTAGTTATACCATTTTTCTTACGTTTTGTCTGTATTTTATCTATTTTAAAATATGTATTCAATATTTTCGTATATTAATTTTCAAAATCTGAAAAAATTAAAAAGTAATCCTAACTAATTTTATTCAAGTTATCTTATTCTGTAAGCTGAGTTACATTAAATTTAGTTGAATTCAATTTTTTTATTCATCGATCTTCTTCCTTTCTTCTTCTTCAAAATCTCTTCTTATCAAATTAAATGGTTTATATTTATGTAACATGTAACATTTGGAGACGAGATGTAAATAAAGAATGGAGGTTCAATAAGGAAAAACGAGGTAGATTACTCATCTTGGAATCGAATATTACGTAAGAACAATTGAAGATGATTAAATATCGGCCACTTGACAATAAAAAAAAAATCGGCCACTGCAAGTACCAGGCTTGGCGGGAGTTCAAGTCCAAGTTCAACCGGCATATATATATCGGCCTACATGGTGAACTGGACCAGAGTTTCAAAGCCAATGGTTATTGGACTCATGGACTAGGCTTAAGGCCTATCGAGCTGCAAGGATAGGCCCATCAACTATGTGAAATCATATACCTAAGATTAAAGAAGTTAATCAAGAAATGGTTTACATATCCAACGAAAAAGGGTATAGAATGGTGTGGCAAAGATGAACGATGGATGTTGTGTTAGTAACATAGTATAGTAGTTTGGTGACAGTATTTATTTATGTAAACAGGGTTGAAACCTTTTTTTTTTACTGAAATGGATTGAAACTTTTTGATTGGGTAAAAATACTGAAACTAAACTACTTCACACTATAATTGGCTTCTTTAAGTAAAAAAAAAACAAATCTGGTAGTCCCATTTAAAATTAGATCATTGTTAACTTCATATACTTATATCATTCATCCTTTTCTCTTTAGACTTTTAAAATCGGAAATAAACTAGGCTATATTCTAATGATTTTTTTTTCATACTTTTCTTTCCTCCGCTCACCCCTAATCAACTCTTCCTATTTGTTTACAAGTATAACTCATTTCATCAAACTACTTCAGAATTAAGTAAAAAAATATGGTCCAAGTGATTTTGACTCAAGAATAGAAGTATAGAATATATTACTTTCGTTGTAAATAAAGATAAGGTTAATCGAAAACAAGTAAAAAAATATGGTCCAAGTGATTTTGACTCAAGAATAGAAGTATAGAATATATTACTTTCTTTGTAAATAAAGATAAGGTAATCCAAAATAAGTCTTAATCCGGATTTTGGATGTCATACTTACACATCCCTATCTTTTTTGTTTAAAGAAACAGAATTTAGTGTGGATGAAATTAACAAAGATATCTTGTCTAAAATATGCCATCTTTTTTTAAGAAAGAGAATATTCGGACACAAATTAAGATCATATCTTGTATAAAAAGATTACAAAATTGTAGTATAATGTAGTATCAAAGAATCTTAATTCTATATTTGTACGATGATACACACCAACATTGATTATCAAAAGAGAGAAAGATATCCGAAGAAAAAGTCAAAATGACCAGAGTGAAGTGGACCCCACTCGTGATTTTTGTAGGATAAAAAGAGCAAAAAAGACTCTCCTTGCTCATCACGAGTAACCCATTTCAACCACCGTCTATGGGATCTCCGTCGTTTCTCCACCGCCGGCATTGAAATTCTTCCTCACCGCTTCTCCTTCACTGAATCGGTGAATCTCCCCGCTAGCTAGATAGTCCGATCGGTAATTCTCCTTTGTTACTTTTTGGATATTCGAAATTGCTGTCTCGTTTGAGGATAAAGCTTCGAACTTTCTCTAGGGTTTCGTCTCGATTCGTGTTATTAAACGTACCCATGATGTTAATTGCACCTTCTGACTGACAATTTGTGAAAATGGTGGTGTCTGATTTTTAGGGTTTTTTTTGGGTATGATGGAGTCGAAGGAATCGAATGGTGATGTTTCTGTCAAGGAGGAGATCGAGGCGTTACCGAAAGATATCGTGGAGAGATCTATGCGGTGTAGTAGTAATTTCGAGGATCATAGTTTCGATAATGTAGAGGATCATTGTGGTGGTGGTGGTGAAGGTGATGAGATCAAGGAGGGGGAGGAGGAGGAGGAGGTTGATGTTGTGGAATGCTCGGTTGTGAATGGTAATAACAATAGGGTTGATGTCTCGGAGTGTGATGATGGGAATGGGACTGATGAGTACTCGAGCTCGTTTAGTGGAACGGTGTCTGAACATGAGAGTGATAAATCAGGTTTTAATGATCAGGAAGCTGATTCCATGATGTGTACTGATACTTCTATCCCATTCTATATGAGGTAAGGATATGGTAGCTTTAATTTCATTTCCATTTATGTGTGCTTGAGAAAGGACTGAGATTGATGAGTTACTTTACTGCTGCGTCTCTGATGTTATCTCCTTTTAAGGAACTTAAGACAAGGTTTGCTTGTGATTGTTTATTTTATTCCTTTTTTTGTGGTGGCAGGAAGAAGAAGCTGACTGATCACTGGAGGAAGTTCATACAGCCTATAATGTGGCGGTGCAAATGGGTTGAACTCAAAATCAAAGAACTTCAGAACCAAGCACAGATGTATGACAAGGAAGTCAAAGAAACTAGCCAAGCAAAGCAACTGGAGTTGGAAAATCTCAAATCAGAAGAGGTTGTTGGAGTGAAGGCATTGCCTCGTCTTCCATGTCATACTCAGAAAACTCAACTCAAGAAGAGGCACAAGAGGAAGCGAGTTGAAGAAGCTTCGGATGCTCCTTCCAATGCATTAAACCATAATCTCTTCTCTTATCACGGTATGGTGCAAGTTTTTTGTTACTTGGTTCATCTGCCATATTTAGTGTTTCATCTTATAACTCCTTTTGTTTCACTGTTTATGTTTCTCTTTATAGCATACCGGAAATTTAATGCTGATACTGCTCTCAATGACAACTCTCGCAAGCTAGGTAACCTCAGCTTTTGGTGTGATCTTAAATCTTTAGAAAAGCTTTGATCTTAATCATTTGGTTATGTCATCAGATAAAAAGACTAAGAGCTCTAAGGAGGATGCAGTGTTCTCCGAAGATACACCACCTCTCGAGTTTAGAGAAGGTGATGCATTCTTGGAACAGATACTTCTGAAGATCGAAGCAGCAAAGCTAGAAGTGCGTAACTTGAAGAACCGAGTAGACAAAGTGATGAATGAGAATCCAAGTAGGTTCTCTTTGGACGACACAGTGATTATGCTTGGATCTGCTGATGTAGTCACCGGCTCGGAGCAGCAAAATCCTGAACCGGTTATCAAAAACGAAGATGAGAACCCGGTCATTTCTAAAGAAGAAGAAGAAGAACCAGCCAAGTCTGCTTCTGTTTCATCTCATCACGACAAAGCACCTGAAGAAGACGACGGGAACACAGATATTTTGCTGTCGGATATGATTGCTTCAAGGAAAAGAGGAGGGAAAGCTATTGTTCCCGACAAGAAAGTGGAGAAGACAGAACAAGCTGCTGTTGAGGAAGGTCCATCGAGACCTGTAAGTTTTTCTCAGCGGAACATTTAAAAATAACTTACTATATCTTTTGGTCTCATGTGCTCTTTTAAAACTCAATGCAGGTCAGGAAAAGAAAACCACGCAATCTTGACGTGGAGGTAAAGGAAGGGACTAGCAACCCAAAGAAACGTAGAGTTTCAAGAGAGAAGCCAAAGACAAATGTTACAATGGCTTCTAGGCTTAAGCTTCCTAGCAGGAAGAGAAAGGGAGGGAAAAGAAGGGCAGGAGGAGGCTCTGCTGGGTTAAGAAGAAGATCCTAAAAACATCCTCTTAAGCTTTAAAGTACAGATATAATATGTGTGTTGATTCTTGTGTGTTAAAAAGCTCATCACCAAATCTATTCAAACTCATGATGTTGTTTTATGTATCTATATATGACTATAACTAAATCAACTTTGGAGATTTGCTTTGCCTTAGATATTTCTGTGAGTGTATGTATATACATTCTGCAGGCATCTAAATATTTCTCTCATCATTTTTTCAAATATTGTAGGTGTAGACTCGATGTCTACAAAAGATGTATAAAACAGCAATATGGAGATTGCGAAGTTGTTAATAACTTGATTGGTGGAATGTTTTATAGAGTGAACCCATTACCATATACATCATCTAGGTCGGTGATACCCTAACACCAAATATACCATTAATCTTTAATCTTTTCTAGTAAATAAAAGGAAAGTTTTAAAATAGAATGATATAATAAAATCGTAAGTTGTTAGGGTGTGTTATTAATAAGAGTTTCTTAACTAAAAACATATATTTACATTTAATGGAAACTCATTCGAAAGTTTTTCATGTCAATGACCTTAGAACATTAGTGTTATATATCCTCACAAGAGTATCTAACCATTATAAAATCAATATAACATAATTTTGTTATTAAATTAAAAGTAAATAAAAACAGAATAATCGATAACAAAATGCCCTTTTATGTCTATTCTTCAGCATGCAAAGCATCCTCTGTATTTGGTGATTGGTGGACTTACAAATGTCTCTTCTCTTTTCATATCAGCATCCATCACTACTTTCCGTTGTCAGCTGATTTGACTTTCACATTTCTAACTGACTTGCTTTTTCTTTTGATTCTTTGATCCAAAACATGTGTTATTCTCAGTTAATGTTACATGCTCCTCCAATGGTTTGTCACATGCATGGATATAGTTGAGTTGGATTCCTTCCCATTGTATCTAAGCCCCAGTTTGCTTTCCGAGGTTGCCCCATGGTAAAGAGCTGATCGAGATTCTTGCTTCCTCGACTCAGCATGCGAATCTTTCTGTGATCTTCAGTTAAATTATACTCCAATTCATATGCTTTGGCTTACTCTTCAGTAAAAGCTTGCTACATATTAGCTACACGATCTTCTGACACCAGTTCTTCTACTTTTCATCGATCTCGATGTCTTTCACGTTTCTCACAATGTTTTCCGCTTTCGGTATCATGTTCTCTTTTTTTCTGGACAGCTTGAATCAATAGTCAGAATATTGACCTGAGCTCTCAGCATTGTCACGTCCTTTATCAGCTGAATATTTTCACGACTAAGCTTCATGCATTGATCATACTGTTCACGGTACTCTTTCATGACATCAGTTTCATCTTCACAATTTCTATAATAGAGATAGAGAAAAAAATAGAGATGAAATTTTTGTTCCAATGTGTTCTTCTAAAATAGAGGAACACATTAAAATCCATCTCTATTTTTTCTTTTTATTTTATAGATCTCTATTATAGATATGAGTTGGAGATGCTCTTAGCCACATTTCATTTTGTTAACATTATACGTAGGTGCTTAATTTACAATATTTTATTTTGGTCACATCATTTCCAACAACACAAATAATTTTAAACAAAAAAAATAGGGATTGACTTCATAAATCATCGTATCATTTCCTTCTTCCTTTGGTACCGACAACTTGCACAAATTATAAAAGATATAACTAGGATATGATACACAAATTATAGTTTCTTAATTATATCAACATCAATGTCATACATTTAATTTGACTTATGATTTTGGTTATTCAGCAAATTCACCCATGAATGAATATGCTATTAAAATCTCAAAATTTGTTATATTCTTAAAAGTTTATATTTTTTATTTCACAACTTCATTTATTCAACAAGTTTTACACGATGATTAACGTAGCTCTATCTTCGCCAGCATCTGAAACAAAACAAAATGATTAAGTAACATAAAGACTACTACTATATTGTGTGTGAACAATACTTGGGTTCACCCTGAACTTATGAATTCACCTATTTCCTTATTTCAATTATATTACCATAAATATTAATGTCACATAAATAAATAAATTATAAATTACAAAAAAGTAAACTTTAAATCATAAACTCTAAATTCGAACCCTAAACCAAAATCTTAGATTTTTAATTTTAAACCATACCCTAAACCCAAACCTATACTCTAAACCCAAACCTATACCATAAACCCAAACCTATACCCTAAATCTTAAATCTAAATTTAAATCTTAAACCCTAAACTCAAACCATAAACCCTAAAACCAAACTCTAAACCCTAAACCCAAACTCTAAACGCTAAATTCTAAACCTCAAACCCAAAATGTAAATCATAAACCCAAATTTTTCAAATACCTTTGGGTTAATGATCATCAAATGTATTTTCAAATACATTTTAGTGTATAGAGTTCGGGTTTATGGTTTACAGTTTGGGTTTAAGGTTTAGGATTTAGGGTTTAGAGTTTAGGTTTAGGGTTTAGAGTTTGGGTTTAGGGTCTAGGATTTAAATTTAGATTTAGGATTTAGGGTATATAGTTTGGGTTTAGGGTATAGGTTTGGATTTAGGGTTTAGGGTTTGGTTTAAAATTTAAAATCTAAAATTTGGATTTAGGATTTGAATTTAGAGTTTATGATTTAAAATTTACTTTTTTGTAATTTATAATTTATTTATAATGTGATATTAATGTTTATGGCAATTTGATTGAAATAAGGAAAGAGGTGAATTTATAAGTTCACCCCAGGGATGAACCTAAGTATTGTTCATTGTGTGTATATATATTCGGGTTTAAAGTGGTGTTATCACAATACTTAGGTTCACCCCTGATTTCCTTATTTCAATTAAATTGCCATAAATATTAATGTCACATAAATAAATAAATTATAAATTACAAAAAATAAATTTTAAATCATAAACTCTAAATTCAAACCCTAAATCTAAATCTTAGATCTTAAATTTTAAACCAAACCATAAACCCTAAACCCAAACCTATACCCTAAACCCAAACTATATACCCTAAATCCTAAATCTAAATTTAAATACTAGACCCTAAACTCAAACCATAAACCCTAAACCCAAACTCTAAACCCTAAATCCTAAACCTTAAACCCAAACTATAAATCATAAACCCCAAATTTTCAAAGAGTTCGGGTTTAAAGTTTAGGATTTAGGGTTTAGAGTTTGGGTTTAGGGTTTAGATTTTGAGTTTAAGGTTTAGGATTTAGGGTTTAGAGTTTGGGTTTAGAGTTTAGGTTTAGGGTTTATGGTTTGAGTTTAGGGTCTAGTATTTAAATTTTGATTTAGGATTTAGGTTATATAGTTTGGGTTTAGGGTATAGGTTTGGGTTTAGGGTTTAAGTTTTGATTTAAAATTAAAAATCTAAGATTTGGGTTTAGAGTTCGAATTTAGAGTTTATGATTTAAAATTTACTTTTTTGTAATTTATAATTTATTTATTTATGTGACATTAATATTTATGGTAATATAATTGAAATAAGGAAATAGGTAAATTTATAAGTTCACCTGAGAATATATCTTATTCACAGATCTCAAAAACCGTGGAACTTAAAGTCATGTCAAATTTAAAGACTAATGAAATAACTCAAAGTTAACAGTCAATGGTAAAAAGCATAATTGGAAGAGTAACGACTTCAAATCATCTTCCAACCCATGTGTTAAAGGGGGTTAGGTTGTGTTATTGGATTACCTACTTAACTACCAAGAGAGAGAGATTGAGCCAAGATACTAACATAAATTATTAAAGCCAGGGGGGTGAACCGCATCTATTACGATCCATCGTATAAATTATTTGGTTCAAAGCTTAACTATCTTTGTTCGGAATATATCTTTAATTATAGCTTTTTGCTAGGTTTGATAGTGTGAAGAATAATTGGATTTCTTTTGTCTTATCACGAGATCGTATATATCTTTTTTTTTTTGATCGTATATATCTTGCTTTTCTATATAATAATATTATGCGTTAGTTACACTGAAATTAAAATAAGTATGCACGAGTTTCATAATCAAACACAACCACGAGAATCATGAGCTATAGATGATGTGGAACTTCACAGCATAAAATTCCTAGCCATATTCAACCTCCAAAATTCAAAACAATTATTCTTCTTAACCAATCTGCTGAAGTATTGATTAATAAATAATCAATCGTAAGTGATCATCAGAATTTCTAAGGAAAAAGATAAGATAAAGAAAGTCAAGTGAGTATGAACTATGTTTCTGAGCGTGCATATATCTATCTATGATCATGTTCGTCTGCATGTTGATGTCATCTAAAACAAACAGTTTACAATCAAATGTTATTTGTTTCCATGTCGAATGATTTTAGTTGTTGTGTCAGTCATAGGTCACAAAAAGGTAATTTTACAGTTAAAAAAAAGTAATTTTAAATCATTAAAAATATTGTTTAAATGAAAGTAATTGTCTGGTAGAAAACGAACAACAAATAAAACATCAACATGGGATTGGTCACAACATGCAAACGAATAGGACATGAAAAATACTTATAAGGTTATTGATTTAAAGAAGTAAAAAAAGCTGAGAAAAATATAAAGGATGGACAAGTGTTAGAGTATCTACAATGTAAAACTCCATTTTTTTTTTCAAAATGGAGTAAAATTGCTCCAACCCTACTCCATTTTTCACTCCATAATGGAGTCATGAACAAATAAAAAATAGATTACTCTATTTATGGAGTAAACTTCAAAATGGAGTGAGATATGGAGTTGGGTTAGAGCATATGTTACTCCATAATCACTTTTATTCCATTTTAGAGTTAAAAATAGAATTGGGTTGGAGATGCCCTTAGTTAGATAAGTGGCTGAAACTAACAAACCCTGAAACCTGTTACTCTGGAATTTTGAAAAAAACAGATACTTACCACCTCCATTGGAGGTAACGAAGGTTCCTTTGATTAGAATCTCATTATAAAAAATAAAGAAATAAAAGAAGAAAATAGGAGAAAAAGTGAAAAGAAGTTCTAAAACTAGGGTTTTTTGAACAACCTCTAAACTTTTACTTTCCACATGTTATTTAGCTAGCATTTTAGGATTAACAATCAGAAAATTTAGTTATTTTATTAAAATATATATTATGTTTTTAGAGTCCCACCTAATTTTTAATGGATGGAAATGCTTTTAAGTGGTCTTATTTTTAGTTTGACTGAGGTTGATTAGTCTTTTTTTTTCTTTTTTTTTTATTTATTTTTTGGTAAAAAATGAAAGACCAATAAACCTTAGTCAAACTAAAAATAAGACCAATCAAAATCATGCTGACTGATAAAACAATCATTTTGAAAGAGGATACTGATTGTAAATCCAAAATTATCTTTGATCAAAAAGAAATTATATATCATACATAACAATACAGATCAAGTGAAATATGCAAAATAAATACAGAAGAAATGCAGATCAAACAAATTTATCAAATCATCTTTTAATTGAATGTTAAAATTTAAAATGTTGTAAACTAATTATAAAAAATTAATTAAGTATAAGATAAAAGTTATATATATATATGTCATAATATGTTTGCCTATAACAAATAAAAAATTATATTGAAATTAAAATTAAGTTTTTATAATATATAAATTTTTAATAATTCATTAAACATGACAAATTAAAAAGTATATTTTCATCTTCAAAAATTTATATATGCATGACTATTTATTGCATACATTAGAACAATACAATTTAGAAGAAAACAACATGTACTACTTATTGTAAAGAACTTATATAAAATATGAGTATGAAAACTAAATACAGATAATTTACTATATATATTTATAGAAGATAATAAAAATATATATGTTTACATGTTATTTTAGTAAATAAATATTTCTAAATGTAAAATATTACCCAAAATTTTAAAAGAATTAAGTTTTATTTTAAAATCAATTGTATTTGGTTTCAAAATGAATTAAATGAATTAATAAGATGAAATTATTTATAAGTAAATTAATATATAAAAAAATAGACCTACTTGCATTTTTTATCTGCAAACTTCCAGCTCGTTTTCTTCTTGGCTATGCAGATCAAAATTTTACACTATTCCTAAACTGCATGCAGATTTTTTTTGTTATTTAATTTTGATCTGTAATTAAAATGTTGAATGGCAAGCAAATGCATCTATTCTGCTTTTTTGGCCTGCATCTCCGATCCATTTGATGCCGAAATCTACGCATGTAGATCCATCATCCATGCACATGTTCACACCCAAACTATTCATGCGCCACGTTTAGTTTCTTTCCTATTTGAGGTATTTTCGAGCGTCTAGTGGAAAAATTTGAAGAATTATCTTTACATGAGATTATATTTTAAAATTTACACTATTTTCTTAATCTTTTCAAAAATATGCTTATTCATAAGTGAAATGAGTAAATTGACCAAATTTAATGTTTATATTATGCAAGATTTAATTTGTTATTTTAATTAAAATAAAAACATGTATTTTCAAAGAAACTAAAACAAATTTACCAACAATAGATTGGATCCATTAACTTCTTCCTGAGCCATATCTTTATTCATAGAAAATAATTGACGATTTTATCAAATAACTTAACTATTTCCTATCTAACCTGAGATTTTTTTTTCTTGTTTTCAATTACGACACACATGAAACAATCTAGAAAAATTGCTATTTATTAGTTAACAAAATGTCAATCCAAACAACTTTTTTTGAGAATCAGATAGTGTGCTAGTGTTTTCTCCTCTCTTTATTTCAATTCTTTTTTCACTGAAATTTTCTTCGAAAGAGGATATGATATAATTTTAAGTTTGTACACCGAAGTACAGAGAAAAACTCGTGCAAATGATTTGGCCTATTTTCACCATTCTGAAAATGTTTGAGTTCTTTTTTGCTTTTTGATGATGTGAAAAATTATGAACTTCTAAAACATAGAGATTCAATCTATTTTTCTGCTATTCCGCGGAAACACCAAATATTAACAACTTTAATAATAAGAATATTAACAATGACTACGTAAAATCTTTGCAAAAGAATAAATGTGGAAAATTATCGAAAACTATAAATTTATAAGATGGTAATCAAAGTTATAAATTAATTACTAAAGTTTATAATCTTAAATAAAAATAGGATAAAATGTCTTATTACATAAGAGAAGGTGTAGTTTTGAAGAAATAAAAGGAAAGATGAATTTTTCAGAATTTAAATCAAATGTATGTATGCTAAAACTATTTTAAAGGTTTATTAAATTGTCTATTAAATTTTAGAAAATGTTTTCCCAAATTTGATTAACCGTTTAAAAACTAAACAATATTTTGAGTACTTTTTTGCAAACATTTTTTCTAATACTTTATAAATAATATTTAGATCTTCGAAATTAAACTTCTTTCTCTCCTTTTTTATCACAAGAAGAGTTTTGAATTTAAACATCTCTCCTCTCTAACTTATCTTTTAAAAAAAAATTCCTAACTACTGCGTTCAGTTATTCAGGTTTCTGATTCTCACCGATGCTGTAAGGATCTCATACTTTTTATATCTTGGTCAGCTTTTCATCTTTGTCCTAGTAGCTTGTTACTAGTTTTGATAGTATTTAATTTTCCTGCATTCCGGGTTTCGTCTGGCAAGAGTTCTGGATGCAGTGGCAGTGCATCTCTGGTTCTTCATAGGACGAAATCCATTTTCGTGCTTTCTCTTGGTTGTGCTTTTCTTATGCGTCGACGTGATTTTTTAAGTTTTGGGGGTCTAGGAGAAAAAGGTGGTGACTAGTCGGTGGAAGAAGTTTTGGCAAAACATGAACTGTTGGAATTGATGAATAAGCTAGCCACCAAAAGATGACGGCTATGGCCGGCCCTGAATCATGCGAAGTGAAATATTTGCAATAGGCCGTCGAAATTTTTTTTAAAAAATACTTAGGTATAAATCTCCAAAAAAATTTTAGGCCGCCAAATTTACAAAAGAAAAAAAATTCCATAGATATTGCCACAAACCTCCAAAATCTCAGGAATGACTCTGGTGATAGTGGTGAGTCTTAAAAGACGTCTCCGGAGACGACTGACAACAGCAACAGGAGTAGACGCCCGGGTCGACTCCAACATCTCCTCTCTCCCTCTCGATGTGTCTTCCCATTCATTTTTTATTTTATTAATTATTTTTATTAATCTAGATCTGAATCCGGATATCCACGGATAATATGATATATAGCTCCAGAAATCTCGAATTCAGATCTGAATACTAATTCTACGAATCCGATAAATCCGAATCTTGATCCAGATATCCTCAAAATTTTCCGATATCCGGATCCATCCTAACCTTACAGTTCACTACCATAGTCTTCTTCGTTCGCGTTTGCATGTCCAATAAAGAATACTTAATTATATCATCGAACATTTTGGTTTTCTGAACATAGCCCAACCTTTTCTTTTTGTTCGTACACGGGTACCCATCTTTCTTAACTTACATTAAAGGAAGAAAACAAGAGAGTAGTTTTTTTTTGTGTGGGACAATTACAAGAGAGTAGCTTATTGATTAAAGAAAAAACAAGAGAGTAGCTTGAACAGACAAAAACAAAAGAGTTATTTTGTGCGTCTGAGTTTAACATTGTAAACTAAAATTTTAAACAAAAGTATCCTTTAAAAAAGCCCCCGTTGCAATTAAAAAATAACATGGGAAGCAAGTGACTAGTGGTATACAGCTTTCACCTCTTATTAAAATTTTAGGAATCTTTTCTTGCTGCACAAAAGAAGGAATATTTTCTTATAATTGTAGGAGTCTTTTCGTAAAACTAAATAGTTTTTAAAGTTGACAAAAAAATAGTTTCTAAAGTTTACTTAATCTTTCGTAAATTGTTTTTTCTTAACACACCTTCGGAAATTGTTGAAAATTATGTTCTTACATGTTACAAAAATTATATCAATCTTTAATACTCAACTCCAACATATTTATAAATACTTTCTAGATGTTTATATTGTTATATACTCTCCGTTTCATTTTACTTGTCGTTTAGATTTCGACACACAGATTAATAAAA
>NW_026618204.1:0-13268 GCF_000801105.2 Raphanus sativus
ACGGGGCCTATCCGAACTGGAACATGACTCCAGATCATGTTAAAACGACTGGGTTTAAATGTTTTGCGGTATATTTAATTATTAATTAATTATTTTAATTTTTCAAAATTTTGTTTGTTTCAGCAAAGATGACACTGGTCCTTAGAAATCACCGAAGGAGTGAAGAGGGAATTTCATGCAAAAGCGAAGATCCGCCTTTACAACACCGTCCCAGATTGGAAGAATAAGTGGGAGATCTACAGTTATGACGGGAAGTCCACCGAGGTCACTAAAGAGGTATGGGATGGACTCATCGCCTATTGGAAGCTCCTCGATCCAAAAGGCCAACACGTGCTCCGCTTCCCGAAGAACGAAGGATAAAGATGGTCATTTGCCTATGGTTCATAGAACTGGACAAAAACCCATGCCAGAATCCGTTTAGAAGTTGTAAGTTTTAGTTGTAATATTTATTTTATAATTCATTTAAGCTTATATTTATTACTGAATTTTAATTTTAATATTTAATTTTATTTATTATTCATGTTTGTAGTTAGAGAAGACGGGAGTTTTGCCATCTCTTTCTGATCTCTTCAAGATGATTCACATCACATAAGACGGGATTTTTGCTGATCCTGCATCCGAGAAAATCTTCAACAATGTGGCTGCTTGGGTTGAAGAGCGAGAGACGCAACTAACCCAACAGTCTCCAAATCGATTACTCATCAAATTGACAACAGAAGAGGTCGACATGATCTTTAAAGAGGTAAAATTTAAAACTTTTATTTAAATTAATTTGACTATTTAATATAATTAACTATATTGATATATTTTTATAGGTGGCTCCTAAAAAAGGGACGAACGGTAGGAACAGGTTCTGTTAATGAAGTTGCAAGGGCGACTTTGTCATACTCTTTGAGACGGGATCATGTGACTTCTCGGATGCTGGATACCCAGCAGGTCCGTTTGGACTCTCTTGAGGATCTGCTGGACGTGATGGCGGTAGGAAACCAGAATATGCAGAGAGCGTTGGCGGCCAGACGAGAATCTCTCGGGATGCAACAAGGGGATCCCGAATCAACCGATCCAGCAGGCTCTACGATACCGAGCGCCCCCACCAACTACTTCGATGATCTTCTCTTGTAGCTTTTTTTATTTGTTTCGTTTTGTATATTTTAAATTTAGATATTACTTTAAGACATTTATATAGTTTTTAAAAATTTGTTTCGTTTTTCATATTTCATTTTTATATTTAAAAGATTTTAAAATTTTAATATTTATGACGATGTAAATTCGTTGTAAAATTTACATGGAATTTACATAGAATTACTCGTAAATTCCTTGTAAACTTTACGAAGACTTTACATCGCAGGAGTTGTAAAGTCCTCGTAAATTTTACAACTTTACATCGAAATCGTACGAGTACTTTACAACGAAACGAGTTGTTTACGACGAATATGTTCCTTCCATTTTACGATTACGTGGACTTTACGACGAAACATCCGTTACGATGGGCATTTAACAACGAAACGTGTTTCCACGTTAATTCGTCATAACACCTCTTTTACGACGAATTTACAACGAATATAACCTTCGTAAAAAATAAATTTTCTTGTAGTGATACAAAAATTAAGTATCTCTTATTTTAGATACTAGTAAAGAATTTTGGTTGGAAATGTTCTAATAATTTTTAATATTGTGAGATTGATTTTTTTGTTAACTTGGGGATATCATGAATTTATGGAATGATTAGGCTGATTATCGATTAGAAGTGTAACCTATAAATTGATTTTTTCGGATATTATCATGGATCCACATAGATATCAAAAGCAATGTGATTTAATTTTGTTCAACAGATAAATCGAATCTAAAATATGTTGTTGTTCCTTTTTTACCATTCGACCACAAGTCTTGCGCAATATTATGGGATTGCTGTAATGTATTACATTTAATGTTACATTTAATGTTAACCAGGTGGTTGTCCGCAGATTTGCGGATATGAACATTATATAAAAAGTATATATACATTAATATAAATCTGAAGACCGATGAACAAAAAATTATTTCATAATATTCTATTTTATTTTGTTTAACCACTTTATTTTATATAGATGCAAAAAAATAAACTCTTGCAAAATTACAATTTTTCCATAATCTTGTCAAATCACAAATATGATTACAAAAAAAAAATACAAATATGATTATAGAAAAAAAAACACAAATATAAAAATTAAATTTCTAAAAAATATGTAAAACAAAAAAATATATTCACCTTTCAAAAAGACGGATCACAGTCTAATTTTAATTATTAACAATATAAAATTGTTATTAAAATTTGTGAAGGAAGAAAAGAAGCTTGGCTCCTCTCTAGATTTTTACGGGTAATTAATGAACTAGCACCACAAATTTAATTGCGCAATAATTTACTGCGTTGACCACCACTTGTAAGCATGAGATTGCATCAATAAGTTAGTAAGCCACCATATATAGCTAACAAACCATAAATCACTCGTCTAAATATTTCACTTTGATCACTACACTCTCTCTCATTCCTTCATCGATACAATGACGGATACGACAGATGATATTGCAGAGGAAATCTCATTCCAAAGTTTCGAAGATGACTGCAAGTTGCTCGGAAGTCTCTTTAATGATGTGTTGCAGAGGGAAGTCGGAAGCTCATTCATGGAGAAAATCGAACGCATTCGAATCCTCGCTCAGGTTTGTTTTATATTAGGATATACTTGTGTTAAATATATTATTAAAAATTAAGTCATTAGTGTACAAAGGTTTCGGAATAACGAGGAATGATACTAGTGTCTGTGGTTAAAAACGTTTCAGAGTGCGTTGAATTTGCGTTTGGCTGGTATTGAAGATACTGCAAACCTTTTAGAGAAGCAACTGACTTGTGAAATATCCAAGATGCCACTAGAGGAAGCTTTGACATTGGCTCGTGCATTCACTCACTCTCTTAACCTTATGGGCATTGCAGACACTCATCACAGGTCATGGTTTTAGAAAAACATTTACAGCAAAAGTATTTACAAATAATGAACAAGCATAATAGATTCTAAATTTTGTTTTTGTATATAAACTTTTTTTTTTCCAGAATGCATAAACTCATAGACGCCACACAACTTTCAAGATCATGTGATGATACATTCACTCAGCTATTGCATAGTGGAATTTCCTCGGAAGAGCTTTACAAAACGGTTTGCAAGCAGGTTGAGTTCATACTATATCTGTTCCAATATGTTTTTAACACGTATATCATATGTCACAACAAAGCATAAGCTGCGTGTCAAATTCCACAGTTTGATACTTGATTGCAAATTTGTTTATCGACTTTAGGAGGTCGAGATTGTTCTTACTGCTCATCCTACTCAAATTAACCGGAGAACCTTACAGTACAAGCATGTCAGAATTGCTGTAAGTTTGGAATGATATTGGTATATATATTCTTTAGTCAAAAAATTAAGCGTTAAGAACATTCACTTTCTTGCAGAATCTTTTAGAATATAACAGCAGATCAGATATCGGCCATGAAGATCGAGAAACCCTCATTGAAGATTTGGTACTCTTCTTTTATAATTCTTTTTGTTAGGCATGAAAAACAAATATACTAATTATCATATTTTTAAAGGTTAGGGAGATAACTTCAGTATGGCAGACTGATGAGCTTAGACGTCAAAAACCTACTCCAGTTGATGAAGCTAGAGCTGGTATTATGTTAAATCGAATTTCTAAATTTCTATAAAAATTTAGTTGACATTCCCTTCATTTTCCTTCCCTTAATTATAATTCACCAGGTTTGAACATTGTTGAGCAATCCCTTTGGAAAGCTGTACCACATTACCTGCGTCGTGTCAGCAATTCCTTGAAAAAGGTATGATTCTAATTAGATTTCTAGTGTATATCTGGAAAAATAAGTTGCTAGGAGAAAATTTATATATTAAGCAATAAATATAACATTCCAAAAATAAAATCTGAATAAACTCAAGTTACTTAACCTTGAGAGTATTGTGATTTAGTTCACGGGGAAGCCACTTCCATTAACATGCACGCCTATAAAATTTGGTTCTTGGATGGGAGGTGATAGAGATGGAAACCCAAATGTGACGGCAAAGGTTAGTCTTTTTGTATATTATTCTAGGTCACAACTCATTTCCCATACAAAATTCATGCTAATCACTTTTCCATGAAGAACAGCGAACTTATCTTACTTAAACATGTGATTTCCTTGATATCTCACACTTGAATGTTGTGATAATAATTTTCCAGGTCACCAAGGAAGTATCTCTCTTGTCCAGGTGGATGGCTATCGATCTGTACATAAGAGAGGTTGATAGCTTAAGATTTGAATTGTCTACAAATCGATGCAGTGACAGATTTTCAAGATTAGCAGAGGACATTCTTGAAAAAGGTATGCTTCTATCAGTTTCAATGGAATTTGTATATTTTTCTATTCATAATAATTTTTTTACTATTCAACCTTACAAATTGATGTTTTCTCCCCTCAGAGAGTTCTGAAAAAGATTCTGACAGAGGACAATCAAGTTTCTTAAACCAGCAAAATTCATCCTTGCTAACACAGCTTCCAGATAAAGCTCAACATCCTTCTTGCATTGGTAAAAAAAATACTCTTACATTTTTTACTGGTGAACACGACCAACATCCACACCTTTTTTCTCATGCATTCATGTTTTTATTACTCATTTCATTACAGAAGATGGTGATTCACAACATTCCAAATTTGAAATCAATTCAACGACAGATTTTGTGCCTCCAAATCTCCAGGTAAGGCAAAGCCTTTTGATATGTACATGAAACATAGTTTTGTTGAGCTCTTGCCAAGTCTTTTGATATTTTTGTCCTTATTTTCCTTACACAGAAGCAAAATGAAGAAGACTCTCCAAAGATCGATTCAAAGCCAAATGCTGATGATACTCATACGGCAGGTCTTACTTCGCGAGGTTCTTTCTCATCTACATCTCAACTTCTCTTCCAGAGGAAACTATTTGCGGAATCTAAAATTGGGAGGGCTAGTTTTCAAAAGCTACTAGAACCACCTCCACTTAAACGTGCTGGAATGGCTCCTTACCGTATTGTACTTGGAGATGTTAAGGATAAGGTACAAGTCTTTAGTATTTTCATCCAAATATAACTTTTACTTGTTGCTTGCATCTTAGCCTATTGTAACTTGTTTATTAAAAATTCTTAGTAAGCATAAAATTTGAACCATATAAGTGTACCATGCGCTCTAACTAATTCTCAAACTGAATGCTTCTATGATCACAGCTTGTGAAGACACGAAAACTCCTTGAACTTCTACTTGAGGGTCTTCCTTGTGAGTATGACCCTAGGGTATCGTATGAAACGTCGGAGCAACTTCTAGAACCATTGCTCCTCTGCTACGAATCACTGGTAACAATCCAAACTCCATGTTAAAATAACGTTCCATCATAATTTAAAAAAAAAACACGTTCCATCAAAATAAATGATCTTTAACATCATTCTTTTACTTAGCAATCATCCGGTGCTGGTGTGCTAGCTGATGGAAAACTTGCTGATCTGATCCGTAGAGTTTCTACATTTGGCATGGTTTTGGTGAAACTTGATTTACGTCAGGTGAGATTTTCTGCTATTTTTTTGGATCGCTCTTGTTTAGTGGTTTTTTTCTCGTATAATGTATTATATGAATCATTTACCAGGAATCTGCAAGGCATGCTGAAGCTTTGGATGCAATTACAACATACTTGGACCTTGGTACTTATAGTGAATGGGATGAAGAGAAAAAACTAGATTTCTTGACAAAAGAACTTAAAGGCAAACGACCCCTTGTTCCTCCCACTATTGAGGTCAGAATACCAATAACCTTTTAATGTCAATCCTATCTTGCATTCGAACAAGAGTCATCCAAAAATATAGCTTACTAATAATATATTACATTTTCTTATATATCAGCTGTGGTCTATAATATATGTAGGTTTTTTTTTTTGATAAGTAATAATATATGTAGGTTGTTCCTGAAGTTAAAGAAGTTTTGGACACATTCCGAGTTGCTGCTGAGTTTGGAAGTGAATCACTTGGAGCTTATGTTATTTCCATGGCTTCAAATGTATGATCGGTTAGGTTTCTCTAGAATCGAATGTAGCTATAATAAAAAAATGACGTTGATTTGTTGCTAACTTTCCAGGCAAGTGATGTCCTGGCTGTGGAGCTTCTGCAAAAAGATACTCGACTTGCGGTCACTAGTGAACATGGAAAACCATGTCCTGGTGGAACGTGAGTTTAAATCTCTACACATATTTTTCATACTATTTATAAAAACATTTCAATGTTTGTAATCATTTTAAATCGTATTGTTTGATGACGTACTCTCTCATTGCTTTAGGCTGCGAGTGGTTCCTCTTTTTGAAACGGTGAAGGATCTAAGAGCAGCTGGTTATGTTATAAGGAAACTGCTTTCAATAGATTGGTACAGAGAACACATCCAAAAGAATCATAATGGTCACCAAGAGGTACATTACAACTATAAGTTCAGCCAATTCATTGTAGAAGGAAGAATAACACCTCTAAAGAACTTGGAACAATAAATTTTACGTGCAGGTGATGGTTGGATACTCTGATTCAGGAAAAGATTCTGGACGCTTTACTGCTGCATGGGAACTTTACAAAGCTCAAGAAGATGTTGTTGCTGCTTGCAATGAGTTTGGGATCAAAATTACTTTGTTCCATGGACGAGGAGGAAGTATTGGTCGTGGTGGTGGCCCGACCTATCTCGCCATACAATCCCAACCACCAGGCTCCGTAATGGTCAGTTTTCATCTCTCTTGAGTTTTCTTTTCTTCATGGTGACACAAGAATATGGTCTTTTACTGGTTCACAGAGATTTAAGTCGCTTCGAAAACCAATACATAACCACAACAATAATTTATGATAAATATTGATTAGTACTTGGTTTGGCCAGGGCACTTTGCGTTCAACTGAGCAAGGTGAGATGGTTCAAGCCAAGTTTGGTATACCACAAACAGCTGTTAGGCAACTAGAGATATACACAACGGCGGTTCTACTTGCTACCTTAAAGCCTCCTCAACCGCCTCGAGAGCAAAAATGGAGAAATCTAATGGAAGAAATCTCAACAATCAGTTCCCAAAACTACAAAGGCACAGTCTATGAAAACCCAGAGTTTATCTCATACTTCCATGAGGCAACACCACAAGCCGAGCTCGGTTACCTCAACATAGGAAGCCGACCAGCGAGAAGAAAGAGCTCAACTGGCATAGGACATCTTAGAGCTATCCCTTGGGTCTTTGCTTGGACACAAACAAGGTTTGTTCTACCAGCTTGGCTCGGTGTAGGAGCTGGTCTAAAGGGTGTCTCTGAGAAGGGTTATGCAGACGATATTCAGGAGATGTATAAAGAGTGGCCATTTTTCCAGTCAACTATTGACCTTATAGAGATGGTGTTAGCCAAAGCAGACATCCCCATTACGAAACTCTATGACGAACAACTTGTCTCTGAGAGCAGAAGAGGACTTGGTGATATGCTGAGGAAAGAGTTGTTGACTACTGAAAAGTATGTGCTTGTGATAACCGGCCGTGAGAAACTCTTGGAGAGCAACAAGAGCTTGAAGAAACTCATAGAGAGTAGACTTCCGTATCTTAACGCTATGAACATGTTGCAAGTTGAAGTACTTAAGAGGCTAAGACGCGATGAAGATAACAATAAGCTTAGGGATGCTTTGCTAATCACAATCAATGGTATCGCCGCAGGAATGAGAAACACAGGTTAACAAACTAGCACAACACATTTAACGGAGATTTACAATAATCTACTACATGTTTTCTTTTGGTTTGTTCTTTTGCGTCTTGTTCTTGTTCTTTTTCTTTTTTCGGTCGGCTTTGTTGAACAACAAGGTACGTGTATCGTACATAAGAGAACGTCGGGGGATTTAAATTTATCATTGAACTAATTCAACAGTTTATAAACTTTATATAGTTGTAATCTTTTGGGCTTAATGGAAGACTTTGTGCTCGAATTATTGATAAATTGGGTAAACTACAACAACACAGAACGAAGTCTGGCAATGCCACATCATCCATTTCCTAAGAGCATCTTAAGGCCAAGATTATCGGCACTTCTTAGTGCAACTCTTAGGTAGTTATGTCTCTGCACTATTCTGTGGGTCCCATAACACGTGGTGGTCCAAGAATGGTTCACTTTTTTTTTTAAGAAAAAGCAGAAAACCAGAAGAAAATAAAAATTTAAGGACTTTATTTTAGGGACAACCAATAAGGTTGCTCTTAGTAGGACGTTTTTAAAGTCCTTAAAATCTTTTTTTTATTTTTTTTTATTTCTGATTTGCTTTACCCATGTTCAGCAAACGCCAAGGACGAAGGTAGGACGGTTCTTATACTAGGACATTTGGACACATGAATTGAGAAATGTGGTGGACCCCCACACCAAAAAACACTAAGGATCTCTATCTGGGACACTGATAATTATGCTCTTTATACAACCTGTGATTAAACCCCATCCTGAAATTTTATAACCGATTTCGTTGATGAATAGTCAAAATGTGCATGCATGCATCATTTAGGAGAAATGAGTATCCATGATGGATTAGTACAGAAATAAAATGTGTTATATTTCACGCATACTTCAACGTGACAGAACTGAAATAGCGTTAAATTGTTTATAAACTGAAATAATTTAAAATGGGTAACATAACAGAAATTAATTGTCTTATATGCAAATCGATATAAACCAAAACAGAAATTAATTGTCCCATATCATTATATCCCTCTTCGATAAGAAACCCTCGAAGAGGATATGGGAATATGGTTAGATAGATTATGATATTTTACATTAAGAGTTTTGGTAGTTTTCTATTTAATAATTGGTTTACTTTTTATATTAGTTTAAGGGTTTTCCATATTCTACAAAGTTGTATCTCTATATAAGTGTTTCTTATTATTAATAATAGAGAAGCTTCCAAGAATTAACTTAATCTCTAAGAGAGATTAGGTTAAGAGGAAGTAAGCTTTTTGGTTCATATCAATTTGGTATCAGAGCCGAACGATTCGATGGGAGACAAGAATTACTAGAAATCGTTATCTGTGAGTTATATCAGCATGAAAGCACAACTTGGTGAGATAATGGAGATTACAAAGAGCATTCAAGCAACGTTAAAAGAGCTAGAGAGGAAGAAAAAAGAAGAAGCCATGTTAGAGATGGAAACTTTCGCTGCTGTGCATGAGGAAGCAACCGTGCAAACCAACGCAACAGTAGAGAAAGTTCATGAGAAGAATATGGAGGAACCTCAAAAGGATTATGTGACGATCACTCTGAAATCAGACATGCCGTTGAAGGTAATTTCAGAACAAGAAAACCCTGACCATAAGGAAAATAACGACATGGTTGGGAGAGGCATACATGAAGTTATGAAGTTCTACAAAGAAAATGAGATTAGTATAACTTGTGGGAAGATGCATAAAAGCTGTCATATGCATATGAAGAGTTGGAGCTTGAGGGCAAGCTCCGAGTCGAAGAGGGATGTAATGATATGAGAATATGGTTAGATAGATTATGATATTTTACATTAAGAGTTTTGGTAGTTTTCTATTTAATAATTGGTTTACTTTTTATATTAGTTTAAGGGTTTTCCATATTCTACAAAGTTGTATCCCTATATAAGGGTTTCTTATTATTAATAATAGAGAAACTTCCAAGAATTAACTTAATCTCTAAGAGAGATTAGGTTAAGAGGAAGTAAGCTTTTTGGTTCATACCACCTACTGACCACAACACCGATGACCACAACTCTGCTGACCACTCTGCCGACGGTAACTCTTCTGACCACAACTCTCCTGACTACCAAGTTGCTGACCATCAATCTAGCTACTTGGTGTCGGACTACAACCCGCTTGACCACAACTCTCTTATCCACACATCCCTTGACCACAAAACTTTGACGACCACATGGATTCAGAACCAACCCCAAGCATCCCAGCTTCCATTAACCACAACTTTTCCATCTCGCACTCACCTGACCACCACTCTCCATTCAACAAATAACCAGCACCCACCTCACGCTTACATCTCTCTTAATCACAATTCCCCCCAACCCACTACGCACAACTCTCCCACCCAGCCTTCCCAAACCGACGCCTCTCTCCTCGTACAAAGCTATCCAACCATACACCCCTCTGACCACCAATCTACTGACCACGAAGCTGATACACCACAATTACCAAAGTCGTATCTTATTAATTGCACCATCCATGATAGTCCTTCATAGAACTTTGGCAGCCGTTAGATCTTTTTTTATTTCAGTCAGATCAAACTATTAAAAATGGTTCTCTTCACGCCATACACCTACCTTTCTAATTGAACTATTTCTCATTTATTGTAATAAACGAAACTTAGTTACAAAAAGAAACTGCTATGGTTGTTTCCTTAAAACCAACATACTTTCCTTTAAACATAATCAGGGCTATTTTCGTCCAAAATAATACAACTGGCAGTGAGAAGTGTGTGAAGTTAGCAATGTGTCCTTTTGCGTGAGAAAAAAAACACAAAGTATCTCTCAACGTAACAAACTCTATAAATCCACTACCAACTTGTGGTCAAAGGTTGAGAGATAAAAATCTCGGTTTAAAGTAACTTTGGTTTCCTATAATTCTCTCTAGTTGCCAATTGCTTGTTACTACTATTTTTTTCGTAGACACTGAGGTCTGAATCCTAGCCTACTAGCCTTTACATACCTGGAAAGAAGAGAAAAAAAGAGAAATACAAGGCATGAATCCCGGGAGAGCATATTCTTTAGAATATTACTTGTGTGGTGCATTGCTTTTGTTAACGACTGTGTGGTATAGGCCTGTGCTAACCGAACCGATGTTTTTAAGTTTTCAATTTTGATTCAGTTACTAGGGTTTAACTTATAGGCAGCCTACTGAAATTGAGTTGGGTGGGTTTTATCATTTTCTAATTTTACTATTGATATATGACACGTATATAATGTATTAAATTATACAAAAGTGTTTCATACCAAGAACACAATTACACAAGTATACGAAGCTGAGCCTGAGAGAGTAAGTATCAAACGGAGAAAGAGCATTAAATAGATAATAGTGAGCTAAGGATGCACAGTGCACTGATACACGAGCACTTTTTTGTAACTGTACGCGAGCACATATTGATAAGCACTACTTTGCCTTTACTCTGATTGAATCACTGCCTCCAAATGATTGAATTCACTTTGCATTTTTAAATCTATTTTAGTCAAATTTAAGTTTTTGTTTGCTGTGATACCACAACAATCATACGATATAAAGTATGTGAGACTATATATATATATATATCCAATTATTAGAAAATTGTACTCTTATTATACAATTTATAATATGTAACTAGATATCTAAATTTACCTTTTTATTTTCAAAATCATAAATAAATTCCTTCATTACCCAGGTGTGTTTTAAAGAACTATATGAAATATACAAGTATTTAAAAATAATATAATCTTAAAATTTAATTATACACTATTTGCATAGTGCAAGTTCATAAAATAATAATTTGACATGAACTCGTGATATAAAATAAAATAAAAAATATTTGCATAAAACGTTTACTGATCAGAAGAACTTATTTAACATACTCTCTCTTTTTTTTTTGGTAAAATGTTAATTAGCATAGGCTCTTATTTATGATAAGCTCTTGTTCAGGTATAACTAGAACTAAACAGAGGTTATTTATCATAAGATGTTTTTTAGTTTAAAAAAATAAGGGTTATGTTTTTGGCATCTTTTACAACAAAAACTAAAGAAAGGAGTTGGCTTCATCTTTCCTTAAAGTAAAAGTGCTAATCTACAAAAGATGAACTAGTGTATTAGAAACTTCAGTTGAAAATATTGAACCCAATTTTGTTGGTTAGTTGGTCATCTTGTATCTTTTTAAAAAAAACGTACGACTTGATAGTTCTAGACTTCTAGTGAACATCAACCGAATTTCAATATTTGTAGAAACTAGAAATTATGAGATTACTCAATTGCCAAATTATATGGATCCCAAAACATTACTATGTCGGAACAAACCAGATTTGATGAACCAACGCCAAACTGCATTGTCTGTTAGTTATGTTGGTTTGGTTACTACTACCCAGAGTAGAGGTCATGAGTTCGACTGTTCGAGTATTCCTCTTCTCATAAATAAGGTTTTTCCTTTTTCTCTCTTAGATGTGTTAATCTGTAGGCCCAATATACCAGCCCATAAAATACTAGGACCCGCACTGCTGAATAACAGAGCTCAAAATTAGGCACATAATACCAGTCGTCGAGTTTTCAGATCCGACAGCCAGGTAAATTATGGTACCCCACACACACACCTTGCCATCAAACCTATCCTCCTTAACAGGTCAGCTAGAGATGTCAAATGGGCGGGCTATAAATGGGCGCCCGTGTCCAAATTGATATGGTTTGAAATGGACATGCCCATTTTGACCCAGTAACTAAATTTTGTTCACATAGACGAGCCCAATTATAACATGGACAATATTGGGTTTAACCACTTGGACAATGGACGGCCCAAAAATCTAAAATATCTAGGTTTAGCAAATTAGAAAAAACACAATATTTTTTTCCAACATTTTCCTTCCTGAAGCCTGAAAGTTTGATTTCTAACTGTTTATTTGTGATTTTTGTTATGAAAAACATAATTTCCGCTAAAACCGAAAAACGTAATTTTCCGTTAAAATCGAAAAAACGTATTTTTCGTTAAAACCGGAAAAACATAGTTGCCCACCAAAACCGGAAAAATGTAATTTCCTGCCAAGATCGAAAAATACAATTTTCCGCCAAAACCGAAAAATGCAATTTCTGCCAAAACCGAAAAACCAAATTTCCTGTCAAAATCAAAAACGCAATTTCCCGTCAATACCGAGAAACGTAATTTCTCGCCAAAACTAAAAACGTAATTTTCTGCAAAAATTGAAAAACGCAATTTTCCGCCAAAACCGAAAAATACAATTTCTCGTAAAAACCGAAAATGCAATTTTTTGCCAAAACAGAAAAACACAATTTCCCGCAAAAATCGAAAAAATGAAAATTATATTGTTTACATTAAATGGGTGTATGGGTCCCATGGACAGCCCAACAAATCATGGTCTTATTTGGTTATGGTCTCATTTGGACATGGTTCTATTTGGGCTTCGACCAAAAATGTCCAACAAAAAAATGAAGCCCATTCGGATACGCCCAAACCCGCCCGGCCCGCCCAATTGACATCTCTAA
>NW_026618205.1:0-13268 GCF_000801105.2 Raphanus sativus
CGGCTAGCCCCGTGCTGGCCGTGGCCGCCGGCGGCTAGCGCCCGTGGCTGGCCGTGGTCGCCGGGCGGCTAGCCCCGCGCTGGCTCGGGTCGTCGGACGGCTAGTCTTCGTGCGTAAACTCCGGACCTCCGGGTCGCCAGAAATCCGTGTTTGCGACTTTCCGAGTCCCGCAAACAAAACTCCTTTTTCTGCTCCAGGATTTCAAAGAACCCCTAAGACGTCAACGGATAAGAAGACTTCGTATAAAACGGTGATGGTTATCTCCAACACCATTCACCACGGCAATGGATCGAAGATCTTCCGAAAGACTCGACATCTAAGTAGGAGCATCCTTTCAAAGAAATCGTAGAAAAAACAGCGGAAGTCCGGAAGCGGCCCGAAAGGGACCAACTTGATCGGACGACCCATTTACGATTTTCTAAAAGGATAGATGCGACAGTTTACAATTATCTTCGCCAGACAAGATAAATGTTAAACTTCCGAAAAGATAAATGTCAACTTTCCGAAAGATAAATGTCAACTTTCCCGATAAACGCGAAAGCCGACGAAAATGGAAAAAGTCCAGCCCGCGGCAGACTCAGCCCATCAAGGATAGACCGTCATATGGGAGTATATAAGCAAAGCTAGGAGCAGAGGAAGGGGGATCCGAAATCAGAAGAAAGAAACCACTCCAGAGCAATTTAGAACTTAGGCGCTTATTTCCTTTTTTAGCGAGCTGCGACTCAACTAGGTTAGATCTAGGATTCGAGACTAGCGACGATCGACAGCTCTTGCAGCCGAGATCTCGACCTGTTGTCCAAACGCTCTCCGCAGATTCGGAAATAAGATTCTTTCTTTTTGCTCTATTTATTTTACGCATTTATTCTCGAATTAGACTTGTCTTAACTTTGTCGTGCGTGGCCCAGCAGATAGCCGGGATCCTCGGGGAAAACTAGGTCAACTTAGTTTTCCTACGTTTTAACTTAACTAAAATCGACAGTGCGAATTTCGGTTCCCACAGTTTGGCGCTAGAAGGAGGGGGATTCACGGCTTATCTTTCTCGCAACTACGCACGCCCGGTTAAGCATGTCTGTTGACGCGGAAAAAGACAAGCAAACACACGACGGACCAGCCGTCGATGTCAACGCTGAGAAGACTCCTGACGGAAACGTATCGACGGTCACTGCCGAGGCAAACACCGCGATGCTGGACCAGATGAAGGAACTGTTCGCCACCGCCCAGAAAACGGTCGGAAGAACAGGAGAAACTAATGGCTTCACTCGCTAAACAGGTCAATACCTTAACAGCGAAAAGCAAACTCCCGCGCGGATCCACCAAGGTGAGGCGTGTCAGGAGGCTGGACTTCGGAACTTCCGAAGACCAAGAAAAAGATGCCCCGAGAAAATCCCCGGAACTCGTCCCTGACGATACCACTCCGACGGGGCAGAAGAAAACGACGGGCAACCTTCCACCTCCCGCAAGGGACAACGAAGGAGACGACGTCGAAAGAATCAATCTGGATGTCAGCGATCAATCGGATCCGTCCGACGAAGACGCCGACATCCACCACCGAAGGACCCGAAGTCAGTCAGCTCGACTGGCGGCAGCCTTCGAAAAACCCATGACAGAAGAGGAAGAAGACCTCTACTGGTCAGAGCAAGAAAGGCTGGCTGAGGACCAGACTCGGGCCTATCGCCGCCAGCGTAGACAGAAGAGCGCAAACGGCACCAGCGAGATTCACGATCTGCGTGAGTACATCGCCAAAACTGCAGCCGAGGTGAAAGCGGTAAAATCGCAGATTCACCACGCGACCAGCACTGCCCCGAGATCGACCTGCTCCTCGAGGAGTCGAGAAAAACCCCGTTCACCTCTCGAATCACGGAGGCGCGAGTCTCGGATCCTGGGAAAATAAAGCTTCCCACCTACGATGGAACCACAGATCCAAAGGCACATCTGCAGTCTTTCCAGATTGCAATGGCAAGGTCTAAACTTCCGGAGCGGGAAAAGGATGTCGGCTGCTGTCTCCTGTTCGTCGAGAACCTCAGAGGTGCTGCGCTCGAATGGTTCTCACACTTGAAAAGAAACTCCATCGGAAGTTTCCGCCAGCTTGCTTCAGCTTTTCTGAAGCAATTCTCCATGTTCATGGACAGGGAAACTTCCGACGTGGACCTTTGGAGCCTAATTCAAAAGGAAGACGAACCGCTCCGCGACTACATAAAGAGGTTCAAACTCGTGATGTCCAGGGTAACAGGCCTCAGCGATAGAGTCGCCATCGACGCCCTGAGGAAGAACCTCTGGTACAAATCGAAGTTCCGAAAGTGGATTTCTCTGGAAAGGCCACGCACCATCCAAGATACCCTCCACAAGGCAACGGATTTCATCATCATGGAAGAAGAGATGAAAATCCTAGCGCAAAAGCATGGACCGCCGAAAGCGTCCGGCAAGAAGAAAACCTCTCGTAACGACAAGTACGTCCATCACGAGGGGGAAGACGTCCAAGGCGAACATAATTACGCCGTTAATTCCGAGCAAGGAAGGACCTCCGGAAACACCTGGACGCGGAACTCGTACAAGGACAATTCCAGCTGCGAGTTCCATCAGACGAGAGGTCACTCCACCGCCAACTGCAAAGTCCTCGGCGCTAGACTCATTATGAAGCTGCTCGACGGCAAACTAGCAACGGTCAAGAGCATGAAAGACCTGATCCTAGATTCTGACCGTCCGCCGAGGACCGACGGAGCCAATCCCAATAACGCTCCTGGAACTCAATCGGGCGAAAAACGCGAACGGAGACAAGACGGCGAAGGAAACAACAACAACCGCCAAAGGATCAACATGGTCATCGGAGGATCGCATTTTTACCAGGACTCTGTGTCGTCGATCAAAGCCTACGGACGGAAGGCCGAGACAAGCCCCGGATGGTGTCCGGAGGACGACGTTCCCAGTCACGCAATCACCTTCGAGGAACAGGATACGACCGGACTCGATAAACCCCACTACGATCCTCTGGTCATCGACTTGGTGATTCAAGATCTCGAAGTCGGCCGCATCCTCATCGACACAGGAAGCACGGTCAATATCATGTTCCGCGACACTCTGCAGAGGATGAACATACCCCTCGGAGAAGTCATCCCAGAGCCAAGACCACTGACTGGATTCTCGGGCGTCACATCCATGACCCTCGGAAAAATCAGACTCCCGGTCATGGCTAAAGAAGTCACGAAGATCGTCGAATTCGCGGTAGTGGATAACCCGGCTATCTATAACGCCATAATGGGAACTCCTTGGATAAATGCCATGAAGGCAGTCCCGTCCACTTACCATCTCGGCGTCAAATTTCCAACACCAACTGGAACAGCGGTAATCTGGGGAAGCCAAAAACAGTCGCGACTCTGCTTCCTAGCCGAACATAAACTTCGCAGCAATCGGAACGCCCCAGTAGCTAACCCGAAGCGAACCAAGAAGAACCTGAGTACCTCCGAGAACTCAGCAAAAAGCAACTCGGATTTATCCGAACAGGCCACAACTCAGGATACTGGAAAAATCCTCGAGTCCGTCGCCGAAAAAACGGATGATCCAACTCCCGACGCGACCGCCGACTTAGCTGAAACAGTCAAGGCGCCAGAAATCGTGGAGTAATAACAACCGTGATAGAAGCAGAACTACGAGATGGCTTGATCCTCGCAAGAGGTACGTAGGCAGCTCGTCGCAACCCGACGAGTTCAGCTATCCCCCTCGCCAAAAAGGGGGGGGGAGATGGGAACGGATATCCTTGTACTCCCGCAAAAACACTTTTCGCATGTAGTCTACATTATAAATGATAAATCCTTTTGATTCAAATGCTTACTCAACGCATAAACATTAAGGAAAACGAAAATCATATCTTTAAGGAACGCGAGACGTCGTTAGTTCCCAAAAGGTCTCGATTCTCCATTTTCCTCCAAACAGTCCATCCGCGACTCTAAAAACTCCACCAAACAGTCCATCCGCGACTCTAAAAACCATTTCCGTCGATTGGCCCCGACGGAAAAATACAGAAACGTTTCACTCAATCAAATTCGTAGTCCGGCTTCTAACGAAGTCCTTTTGCATCCGACAAGGATATCATAGCGCGCTATACAAAAAATCCAAATTTTGGTTAGCTCTTCGTAAAGGAAGTAGCTCGACTCGTACCCAAACGAATCATATAAGCCGATAAGCACTTCGCAGATTCTAGAACGGTACGAGTCAGGTCAAAATCGCAAACAAGCAAAACGAAAGCCGATTTGTCATCGCACAGCTTCAGTCCGAAAGTAGACCTAGGTCTTGCCCTAAACCCGGCCTTGCTGGTATCTAAGACATCTCATAGGCATAAGTATCCAGAATACGAGATCCCAAAATTTGCCTCTTATCGCTTACAAACCTAACGTTCGCTACGAAGTGACCTACGGACCTAGCGACAAAAAAAAGAGATTGAATGCGAAGTGACTACGCGTATTCAAACCCTCTACACTTGACGAAAGTATAAATCAAAACGCATAGTTCATAAAAGGCATTTATAACAGGGATTCGAAAGCCACCAACGGCCGATCCCGAAAACATAAAGTCACGCGACCTCCTAGGGGTCGCGACACATACATACAAACGGCCACACTTGGCCTATCATAAATTATAATCAAATGCATAGCAGTCGGTTAGAGATATTCCGAACGAAGAATCGGGCTGGTCGACCTCCTCACCCCCGTCGCCTGCGTTTGAACCCTCGCCTACATCCGCCGTATCCTCCGAGACTTGGATAGGATTCCACAGTTCTCGAATTCTCCCTTCAATCGGAGGAACAAAGGATTCGGCGCTGGCACATATCCTCATCGAGCCATCCATCGTGGCAAGTTCGCCGGAAAGAGAGAAGTCCTCACGCTGCATCTTGCTGAGAGTACCGACCGAACCACGGCACTCGCGAAAATCACCTACAAAGTCCTGAGCCTCTTTGTACGCTTCGAACTCAGTAGAAAAAATTTCGGCCCTTCGGTTCATCTCGGCGGCAGCTCTTCTCCGTCCGCTCCTTTCCGCACGAGCGAGGGCTCGAGCCTGGACCTTGGCTTGCCGGCGATTTTGCTCCTCCACCTCCAGCCGATACTTAGCAAATTCCCTTTCCGTTTCCTCCGCTTTGAAACGGGCCAGCCGGGCAGTGCGGAAACTCCCATCGATCGATGCATTCCACACTCTCACGGCCTGCAAAGAAGCCGAGGTCAAATAAAAAGAAAAGTGGAGTTACTCAAGTTTCAAAAACAAACCTCGTTGACCAAGCGAGCACCCTCCGCAGTCACCTTGTCCCTTTCCTCGTTGTCTAAAGACTCGTCACGGGAAAACGCCGGAGGGAGTTCGTCAAAGAAGTCACCCGGGGGAGGAACATCCCGATTCTCTGAGGTAAAGCCAGGATCATATCTCGGCGGCGCGCCATCTCCCGACGAAGTCTCGAAAGCGATCCCTTTATCTTTACGAGGTCTCCGCCTCTGCCTCAAAGGGGCAAAAACGTAGGACCTATCGTTCACACAGGGACGTGTACCACCTCGCGATCGGTGAAGCGCGACCGCCCCTCGAATCCGGTCAAGAGTAAAGGAGTTCCAGGAACAAGGCCTCGACCTAAAAAGATCCCTCCTGACCGAAAGATCGGAAGGAACATGCGCGAGACACCTGTTCTCTAAAAAAAAAAAAACAAACACGTTCGGTATTCGCCTTTCGGATTATAAGAGAGGGGGTGCGACAATCTTACCTCGCTGGTACAACCAGTCTGTCGGGAATAGATGGAGGAAGCCTTCCTCGACGGACTCTCCGTCTATCCTCACAAAAAAGAAACGATCGACATAATCCTTGGCGTGCGAGGTGACTCCATTGATTACCGAAAAGTTGGTCCTCGCCTTCATGGAGTAAACTCCATTGATGCTCGTCGCCTTGGAGTTCCATAACCCTTCGAAATCGGCAGGGCTAAGGTCTATCCCTAACTCGTAACTCAAAATCACAACGCCGAGCCAGCTCTCCAAAGCTGACACATTCAGCTGGCTGATTGCGATTCCGAAACGGTCGAGGGCCTGAACAATGACCCCAGGGATTGGGAACCACAGTCGACATTGCGTCAAGAACGCCTCGTAACAAGTAAAGTAACCTTCCGGAGGATGCTCCGAACTCTCATTCCCGCAGGGAATGCGAAACACAACTCCCTCCGGAACTCCATAAAACTCTCGAAGAGTTTCGAGATATTCGGGGGATACTTCGCTCGGTGAGTCGACTTCTCCACGCGCCCTCAGAGGTCGCCGGGGAATCGGGATCACGGGAAGGGGAGCATCAGTGCCAAAGACAGCGTCGCAGTACGCGTTCCTGTTGATCTCTGAAACCTCGGGCTTCGGATTTTCTTCCTCAGCGTGAAAACTATCCGAAGACGAGTGAGACTGCCTCCTCGAGAATTTCGATCTTGAAGTCATTCTTTTCTTAAAAAGTAGAGAGAGAATTTGCAAGAGAGAGATTAGCTTGAGATTCTTGGGTGAAGTAAGAATGGTAAAGAATTCACAAGTACTTATAGGCAAAAAAAATTTACTATTCACCCCGACCTTCGACACGATTTCGTCTCCATTCTTTCCTCATGAACCATACCGCAAGCTAGGATCTCCAAACCCTACGATTCCTAGCTAGCTGGGGGGCTAACTGTTGGGGTCAAAATCGGTCAAGACGAAATCGATGTCCGAAAATCTCGGAAAAATATGAAAGATGTAAGAGCAACCTCGAGAGACCAATTGTTAATCGAGAAACCTCGGGAAAACATTAAAGTTCGAGATTAATCATCTCGAAATCAACAGCTAGATACATTCTCTACACAAGGAAAAACCTAAAAACGCAGAAAAACGCACAAACCGAAGGAAACGAACAGCCGACCCCGGTCGTGGCCGTGGCCGCCGGGCTAGCCCCGTGCTGGCCGTGGCCGCCGGCGGCTAGCGCCCGTGCTGGCCGTGGCCGCCGGGCGGCTAGCCCCGTGCTGGCCGTGGCCGCCGCCGGCTAGCGCCCGTGCTGGCCGTGGCCGCCGGGCGGCTAGCCCCGTGCTGGCCGTGGCCGCCGGCGGCTAGCGCCCGTGCTGGCCGTGGCCGCCGGGCGGCTAGCCCCGTGCTGGCCGTGGCCGCCGGCGGCTAGCGCCCGTGCTGGCCGTGGTCGCCTGGCGGCTAGCCCCGCGCTGGCTCGGGTCGTCGGACGGCTAGTCTTCGTGCGTAAACTCCGGACCTCCGGGTCGCCAGAAATCTGTGTTTTGCGATTTTCCGAGTCCCCGCAAACAAAACTCCTTCTTCTGCTCCAGGATTTCAAAGAACCCCTAAGACGTCAACGGATAAGAAGACTTCGTATAAAACGGTGATGGTTATCTCCGAACACCATTCACCACGGCAATGGATCGAAGATCTTCCGAAAGACTCGACATCTAAGTAGGAGCATCATTTCAAAGAAATCGTAGAAAAAACAGCGGAAGTCCGGAAGACGGCCCGAAAGGGACCGAACTTGATCGGACGACCCATTTACGATTTTCTAAAAGGATAGATGCGACAGTTTACAATTATCTTCGCCAGACAAGATAAATGTTAAACTTCCGAAAAGATAAATGTCAACTTTCCGGAAAGATAAATGTCAACTTTCCCGATAAACGCGAAAGCCAACGAAAATGGAAAAAGTCCAGCCCGCGGCAGACTCAGCCCATCAAGGATAGACCGTCATATGGGAGTATATAAGCAAAGCTAGGAGCAGAGGAAGGGGGATCCGAAATCAGAAGAAAGAAACCAACCCAGAGCAATTTAGAACTTAGGCGCTTATTTCCTTTTTTAGCGAGCTGCGACTCAACTAGGTTAGATCTAGGATTCGAGACTAGCGACGATCGACAGCTCTTGCGGCCGAGATCTTGACCTGTTGTCCAAACGCTCTCCGCAGATTCGGAAATAAGATTCTTTCTTTTTGCTCTACTTATTTTGCGTATTTATTCTCAAATTAGACTTGTCTTAACTCTGTCGTGCGTGGCCCAGCAGATAGCCGGGATCCTCGGGGAAAACTAGGTCAACTTAGTTTTCCTACGTTTTTACTTAATCAAAATCGACAGTGCGAATTTCGGTTCCCACAAAGAGCATGAGCGGGAAGATCATCCAAACCTATTCAACAAAGTCCAGATGGATGCTATGATGTCAACTCTGATGAAAGCAATAGATAAGAAACTTGAATTTGAAAGAAATTCCTTTGCTACTAACAATGTTTTAGGTAGTGCTTCTCAGGCTAGGAAAGCTGCTAGAGAGAAAAGGAGAGGCAAGAGAGTTGCTACTGGCTTAACTGGTGATGATATCACCTCTTCTGGAAGGAGTTCAGATGAAGTAAGATCAGTTAGAGCACCATCTCAGACCAGAACCAACCGGGCAGAGAGACACAGGCCAGATGACAGTCTTGGTAACATCAAGCTCAGAGTACCAATCTTCAGTGGTACCAGCAATCCAGACGATTACCTTGATTGGGAAAAAAAGATAGAGTTGATCTTTGATTGTCACAACTACTCAGAGCTCAAGAAGGTTAGGCTTGCAGCAACTGAATTCAATGGTTATGCTCTTCACTGGTGGGATCAGATTACTTCAACAAGAAGAAGAACCGGGGAAGCAGCAGTATCAGGTTGGTTTGAACTCAAGACTCTCATGAGGAAACGATTTGTTCCAAGTCATTACCACAAGGATGTTCATCTGAAACTAAGGAGGCTCACTCAAGGATCTAAGAGCGTGGAGGATTACTATCAGGAGATGGAGACTCTCATGATAAAAGCATCTGTTGTTGAGGATTCTAATGCAACTATGGCTCGGTTCCAAGCTGGTCTCAACAGAGAAATACAAGATCGATTGGAGCTGCAGGATTATGATGACATCTATGAGCTTCTTCACAAAGCTATCCTCATTGAGCAACAACAGAAGAGAAAGAACAGCTCCAAGGGTTCATACGGCAACAACTACAGGACAACCAAGGATGAGAAAAGCCTAGCTAAACACAAGGAAGAAAACAAAGCCTATCAGCGTGATGATAAGGGAAAAGCACCAGCAACTAGATCAAGAGATGTGAAGTGTTTCAAGTGCCATGGCATTGGTCACTATGCTAATGAATGCACTAACAAGAAGGTGATGATTCTCTTGGATAATGGAGATATTATATCTGAGGAAGAGAATGCTGATGCTTCCAAGGAAGAGTTGATAGATTATCCAGTCCGAGGACAGCTCCTGGTTACAAGAAGGTCTCTTCAGGTCCAATCCAAACCAGAAGACATTGATCAAAGGGAGAATCTCTTTCACACTCGTTGTACTGTTTATGATAAAGTTTGCAGCTTGATTATAGATGGTGGAAGTTGTACTAACGTGGCTAGTGAATCTCTTGTAGCAAAACTTGGGCTAAAAACAGGGAAGCATCCTAGACCTTACCCACTACAATGGCTTAATGAGGGAGGCGAGCTGAAGGTCACTGAGCAAGTTATGGTTCCTATAACCATTGGGAGGTATCAAGATGAGATAGTGTGTGATGTACTACCCATGGATTCAAGTCATATTCTCTTAGGCAGGCCTTGGCAGTATGATAAGAAAGCTATCCATGATGGGTTTACAAATCGCCACTCCTTCACTCACAGAGATAAAAAGATTGTGCTTGCACCTTTGTCTCCTCAAGAAGTACATGAAGATCAGCTACAACTAAGGTTTAGGCGACAAGAAGCCAAGGAGAACTCATCTGACTCAAAGAAGGGAACTAATCCTTGGGCCAAAAACAGTGAGATCAGGAAAGCTTTGATTCTCCAACAACCTTTGCTTTTGTTTATCTTCAAAGGTTCACTACTAACTTCTTCTAACCATGCTCCGGAGCTTCCGAAAGGATTTGAGTTTATCTTGCAGGAATATGGAGATGTCTTTCCAAGAGAAAGTCCAGCTAGCTTGCCACCTTTCAGAGGGATTGAACACCAAATAGATCTGGTTCCAGGCGCTTCTCTTCCAAATAGACCAGCCTATAGAACCAACCCAGACGAAACCAAGGAGTTGCAAAGGCAGGTTGATGAGCTGATGGCTAAAAGACACATTAGAGAAAGCATGAGCCCTTGTGCCGTGCCTGTACTACTGGTGCCAAAGAAGGATGGAAGCTGGCGCATGTGTGTTGACTGCAGAGCCATCAACAATATCACTGTAAAGTACAGACATCCTATCCCTAGACTTGATGATATGCTTGATGAATTGCATGGGTCTTGCATTTTCTCTAAGATAGATTTAAAGAGTGGATATCATCAGATTAGGATGAAAGAAGGAGATGAATGGAAAACTGCTTTTAAAACAAAACATGGTTTGTATGAGTGGCTTGTTATGCCTTTCGGTTTAACTAATGCTCCTAGTACCTTCATGAGACTGATGAATCATGTTTTGAGAGCCTTCATAGGACACTTTGTGGTAGTTTATTTCGATGACATCTTGATCTATAGCAAAAGTTTGTCTGAGCACACTGAACATTTGAGAATTGTTTTAGAAGTGCTTAGGAAAGAAACTCTTTTTGCTAACCTTGATAAATGTACTTTTGGAGCAGATCACCTTGTGTTTCTAGGCTTTGTTGTTTCAGCTCAAGGAATCAGGGTGGATGAAGAGAAAGTGAAAGCCATCCGAGATTGGCCAGTTCCTAAGAGTGTGAGTGAAGTCCGGAGCTTTCATGGACTAGCTGGGTTCTACAGAAGGTTTGTCAGAGACTTCAGCACTATTGCAGCACCCCTCACTGAAGTTATCAAAAAGAATGTGGGGTTCAGATGGGAAGAAGCACAAGAAGAAGCTTTTCAGAACCTAAAAGGGAAGTTGACTGAAGCACCTTTGCTTGCACTTCCTGATTTTTCTAAGACTTTTGAAATTGAATGTGATGCTTCTGGAATAGGTATTGGGGCAGTGCTGATGCAAGAAAAGAAACCCATTGCCTACTTTAGTGAAAAGCTTGGAGGTGCTATGCTGAACTACCCGACTTATGATAAGGAGCTTTATGCATTGATCAGGGCTTTGGAGACATGGCAGCACTACTTGTGGCCAAAAGAGTTTGTGATCCACACTGATCATGAATCACTCAAGCACCTAAAGGGACAACACAAACTGAATAAGAGGCACGCCAAGTGGGTAGAGTTTCTTGAAACCTTTCCTTATGTTATCCACTACAAGCAAGGTAAAGAGAATGTTGTTGCTGATGCACTTTCAAGAAGATATACTTTGCTTACTTCCATGGAAACTAAGTTGTTAGGCTTTGATCAAGTAAAATCTTACTACGCTGATGATCCTGATTTCAAAGAACACTTTAAGGATAGTGAGAAACATACTAGTGGCAAATTCTATCAAGCTGATGGTTTCTTATTCTTTGAAAATCGATTGTGCTTGCCTAATTGTTCTTTGCGAGAGCTCTATGTTAGGGAATCACATGGTGGAGGTCTGATGGGGCATTTTGGTGTTGCTAAGACCTATGCTATTCTAAAGGAGCACTTCTACTGGCCAAACATGAAGAGAGATGTCGAGAAGATATGCAGTAGATGTGTCATTTGTACCCAAGCAAAGGCTAAAGCTCGACCTCAAGGTTTGTACACTCCACTTCCCATCCCTGATGTACCTTGGGTAGACATATCAATGGATTTTGTGTTAGGATTGCCTAGGACTAAGAGAGGCAGGGATTCGATTTTTGTGGTGGTAGATAGGTTCTCTAAAATGGCTCACTTCATAGCTTGCCACAAAACTGATAATGCTCTTCACATTGCTGAGTTGTTCTTTAAAGAAGTGGTTAGACTTCATGGCATGCCCAGGAGTATTGTTTCTGATAGAGATACCAAGTTCTTGAGTCATTTCTGGAAAACTCTTTGGTCTAAGCTAGGAACTAAGCTAATGTTTTCTACTACTTGTCACCCACAAACTGATGGGCAAACTGAAGTGGTTAATAGGACCTTGGCTACTCTCTTGCGTGCTGTGATTAAAAAGAATATAAGACTTGGGAAGATTGTTTGCCTCATGTTGAGTTTGCTTATAACCACTCTGTTCACCGAGCTACTAAGTTCTCACCTTTTCAGATAGTTTATGGGTTTAATCCTTTGACTCCTCTTGATTTGTTGCCTATACCATACAAAGAGCAGATTAATCTTGATGGAAAGGCCAAGGCCGAGTTTGTTGTTTCTTTCCATGAGCAGGTTAAGAAGAATATTGAGGAGAGGACCAAAGAGTATGCAAGATTCGCCAACAAGGGCAGACGAGAACTCATACTAGAACCAGGAGACTTGGTGACAATCCACTTGAGAAAAGAAAGGTTTCCTGAGGAAAGAAAGTCCAAACTCTTGCCAAGAACAGATGGACCATTTGAAGTACTGGAGAGGATCAATAACAATGCTTACAAGATCGATCTTCAAGGAAGTATGCTATTAGTAATACTTTTAATATTGCTGATCTAATTCCTTTTTGTGCTGATCATTTAGATTTGAGGACAAATCCTTTCAAAGGAGGAGGGGATGATGCAAACCTAGCTAAACAAGGAGACAATGCGGAACAAGAGGAGCTGATTCAGCTAAGTGATACCGAGGAGGAGACAGAGGAGCTGAATGACACTGAAGAAGAAGCAGCTGAGCTAAGTGTTGCTGCAAAGGGGACAGGAACTCTTTCAGCTCAAACCAAACCCAACTTCGATCAAGACCATCTCGCTATCTCAGGCCCGGTTACAAGATCTCAGACCAAGAAATTGAAGAAAGCCATCTCAGCCTTGGTTCAGTTCAAACCAGAACCAATCTCGACAACAAACCAAGTCAAGGAGATGTTTAATTTCTCAGTCTTCAAGACAGCCTAGTTTTCTTAATTTTCCTTCTAGTTTTACACAATTCTTGTTGCAAGTTTCCACAAGTCTTTGACTAGTTCTTCTACAAAAACCTTGTCGACATTTGAGTATGATTCATTCACTTTTTCAATAAAAATCTTCCTTTGTTTTTGTGAATCCTTTGTTCAGTTTCTGAACACTGTTTGCCTAGGAGTTGATTCTCTGCAAGGCTTTGGCTTGAGATCATTGTTTGTGGGCGTAATACTCACGATCTCTAGCACATCTACACAAGTGTTTGATCTCTCCATCGATCTACACTGAAGTTCATCACCATATCTATCTCAATCCATCAACCATCTCACCATCTTTCAAGGAGACAATACCATCCTTGTTCTAATCCGCAAAACACAACCCATATTCCCTCAGATCCATCCCCAAAAGGGAAAACAAAACCATCAAGGTTTCATTAG
>NW_026618206.1:0-13265 GCF_000801105.2 Raphanus sativus
AATCTGAACCCGAAAAACCGAACCGAACCCGATCCGAAAAAAGTAGCACCGAACCCGAACCAAAATTGATTAAATATCCGAACGGGTTCAAAATTTCGGTATTTAAAGAACCGAAACCGAACCCGATCTGAACCGAAATATTTTGGGTACCCAAATGTATACGAAATAAATTTATATACTTAAATATATACATTATTTAATATATAATGTATATTAAAAATATATAAGATACCTTTAAGTTTTCCAGAATACTCAGAAAATATATGCAAATAGTCAAAAGTAAATGTTTAAAATAGCTAAAGTATACTGAAAACACCAAAATAGTTAAATATCTATTGATTTTTTATCCAAATATTCTAAGAAAACCAATTTATATGTTAAATTAAGATATTTTGACATATATGTTATGAAAATCTATATGTAATATATTATCTTTTTTATAAATTTTGAAAATTTAAAGTATATAATGAATTTTGAAAATTTGAAAACATTTTAAATGGGTTATCCGAACCCGAACCGAACCCGCAAAGATCCGAACCGAACCGAACCCAAACCAAAATTTAGAAATATCCGAATGGGGCTGAAATCTTTGACCCCAAAAATCCAAAACCCGAATAGACTGGACCGAAACCCGAATGGGTACCCGAACGCCCAGCCCTAGTCTTAATCATGATACTAGTGTATTAACAATATGTTATTTCATCAAATCATGTATAAAACTCTAGATCAAAATACTTATAACATGGTTTGATATACTCAGTAACAATAACAGTGAAAAAAATAGTAACCACAACAGAGGTAAAGACAAGGGGGAAATGGAAGTGCTTTTTTCCATAGTTGTTTATTTTAAAAATTTAAAACTATTTCTTTACTAGTAAGAAGAAATAAAAAATCATGAAAATATGCTTGAAATAGCTAAATTTCTCAAAATATTTATCGGATAAAAACTTGCAAAACATTTCTTTCGGCAAAAAACTGTAATCAAATAACTTATCCTATGTAAAAGACTCGTGCTGGAAGTTAAAAACAGTAAAAAGCATATGATGCTAAAGATAATACAAAGAAGAACAAAAAATCAAACAATACCCGAAATCAGACAAGATCAAAGTGAAATAAAGAAGAGTAAAAATTGCTCCAAGTGTCTTAAACCATTCATAAAAGAAATATCCAAAAGGGTATTTCGACAATAATAATAACAAAAGAAAAAAAAAACAGTCTTTGGTTTTTGAGCGACTCTATATAGATAGGAGAAAGTAAAAAAAGACCAAAGTTCTTAAAGTTGTTCAAAGATACCGGGCAGGCAGGCTCTGCGACTCCGAAACAAACTTAAAATTTAAGAAAAAAAAGACTTTAAAACATTTTGATATATATATAAACACATAACGCCTCAAGTACCTTCTTCTTCTTTTAGACTTCTGCTTTCTCTCTTTCTCTTCTACAATAGATTTGATCTTTTCAGTTGCACTCATGGGCGGTGAAGGTGCGGCCTCACTGGTGTCTTTGATGGGCTTACCCTTCAAAACACAAACACCACATAAAATCAACACAAAGATAAATACAAGATTCCCCCAAACTCTGCTACTAATTTATTTTAACATATGTAAATATGTCTCACATTTTTATGCAAATGAAATCATAAAATAGATTAAAGAAAAAAAGCAAAGCAATCTAATAACATTTTGCATTAGCTTATATTCAAGTTTGCGTTTAGTGACGTCTAAAAACTGACATCAAAGGGGATGATAAAAAAAAGAATGAAGAGATAAATAATATTTTCTTTTACCTTATTGGGAGTGCGCCCAAGACCATACCACTGCAGTGAAGTGCAGTGATTGCACTATCCGCCTGCGACATCGGAACAAAGTATTGAGTTTGTAGATGAAGAGAACCTAATCAAAGTGTTACTAAAATTAAAGAGAGAGAGAGGGAGAGAGAGCTACCATAGCAAACTCAACAAAAGCAATGCGGGTATGGTTGTGATAGTCTCCCAGCCTCAAACGAAAAACCTACAACATATATATATTTTATAAAATATTAATTGAAGAGCAGCAACACGAAAAATACACATGGTATTATACAAAACCAAATCCTTACCTCTCCGCAAATCATTTCAAAGAAGCCTTTCAACTCAACTTGACTAATCTGCAGTAACAAAAGACATTGATGAATGTTAGTTTCTTTCTCCAAATAGCTGAGCAGTTGGTAAAAAAAATGAAAAGAAAGTTACCCGCTTGTCAATGTTGGTACAGTAAACAGTCCTCAGGCACATCTCACGCTCACCCTCAGACTGAGAGAAACAATCAAAGATTTGATTAAACAGAAGCCAAGTTTTACAACCAATGATTATGTGAGCTTTACCCGGGGAAGGAAAGTAGGGTTAACAGGTGCAATAGCGGTCTTGGAAGGGAGCACCTTAAGAGGGTAAAAACCAAGCACCGTTCCTGTCATGCTCAAGGCAGCCCTAGCTCCCTCTGCAGCAACATTCCTTGATTAGTGTTATAAAAAAAACTCAACTAGTAAAGAGAGGTTTAATACCTTCATTGGTGAACTCAACGAAAGCGAAACGGAGGATGGAGTTTGTATCACCGCATACACGACAATCAACAACCTTTTTGATTCCCCCCAAAAGATCATACGAGGAAAAGAGTTATTGCAGATACTCAAAACATTCTTAACATAAAAAAAAAAAATTCATTTACCTGTCCACAGTTAACAAAGACACCTGCTAGGTTCTCCTCAGTAACCTACAGACAGAGAGGCAGTGGTTATACAGAGGATGAGAAAAATGGTAACAGTTTCATTTTTCTTTTACCTGATGATCGATATCAGAGACATAAACAGTTCTCTTGATAACATCTTCCTTCTGAGCCAAGCTGGTTCTTTTGTTCACTCTTCTCCTCCCTTGTCCAAAGCTCCTTCTCTGCAGGCAACCGGTAAAAATGGAGAAACACCATAATCATCACAAAACTGATAACCCAATCAAACAGAAAAATTCTGCAGTAACTCTTTTCTTTCGCCTATTCTAGCAGATAAACAAATCAATCTCAAGAATGTTTCCACAGAAATACTGTATACTTTCTAGTTAAAACTTTTAAAAAATTGACAATACCAAAAACGAATTTTGCATAGCAAAGGCAACCGTTGTTTTCTCCAAAGTGTAACTGAATAAGCAGAAGGAAAACAGCAAATACCTATAACTAAAACAAACGCACACACACAAAAGAGTAAAACTGCTTCTCATTCAATGACTGATCAAGTTATAGACTCAAAGAAGACGTAAAAGCTTGAAACTTTCTATTATATCGCTTATTCAACCAACAAACAAACAAACAAACAAAACAAACTAAACCAAATAATCATGATAAACAAAAACACACACAGAGAAAAGGTCAAAGCTTTATATATAATACCCTTCTGACGAATTGACCATTTCCATCTGCAACAACAACAGGCTGCGCTGCCGTGAAACCGTTAGTAAACCCTAACCCATTTCTCGAAACCCCTCCAGATTGACTTCGAGCAAGCGAAGGAGGAACAAACTCCTTAGCCATCGGATTGAGCTTGGAGAACGCATCGGAGAGGTTCTTGATCTCGCCCTTCACACCGTCTCCTCCGTTAAACCCATTCGCGGTCAGACTCTTTCCGGCAGTCTCATTGGTCCGATCGTCGGAATCTGGAGTCGGAGGATCCGATGAGTCGAGAAAGGAATCGGATTTAGGGCTCTGATCGTCAGAGGGATTCGTCGTCGTGTCGGAAGCTGAACAAGTGTTGTTGTCTAAATTCTGACCAGAAGAGTCCACTTTGAGACCAGCATTCTCAGCGACGGCCATGATCGGACCAAAAGAGAGTTGAAAACGAGTTAGGAGGTTGCAGATGTCGCGATCAAATGTGTTACTCCATAGACCGAACCAGCTTTTAAAGATCAATGAGCCACTGAAACCAAAGAAACGAAAATTGATTTTTTTTTCTTTTTTTTTTGTTTATGGGAAATAATTAATTAAGATAAATAAAGTAAAAATTGAGAAGCCTTGGAAAAGTCCAAGGGATAGTCTACAATTATTAATTATCTTTACCATTACCAATATACTTTTCTCTCTTCATGATAAATGTATGGCTGTAAATTCTATTTTCTCCATTAATATTTTTCTCTCTTTTTACTGTAACTTTATGAAGCTTCCTACTTTCTTTTTTGGTAAAAAGGAAGCTTCCTACTTTTCATTTGTAATTAAAGTTTTTAACTAAATAAAAATATAATTGGTCAGATTTCACATTCATAATGTGGAAATAAAATAGTATGCACTATGGTGTTTCTATGTTTTAATGTTCACTAGAATATGATTTGTATTTTTAAAGCGTGGAAATAGTTTTTTTAACAAAATTTAGTTTACAAAATCAATATGTCTTAATATTTTTTATTTTAGTATTTGAAAACTATATAATTATATTATTGTGTATTTATATTAAATATGAAATCATATAATATTACTTAATTTTGTTTTTCGATTATTTCAACCTATTTCATTATGAACTTTTAATAAAAATTTACTGTTTTTTTATTAACTGTACTATGTATATATTTTTGATATAAATAAAATTTATTAATTAAATTTATTTCTTATTAGAAAAAATTGATTTGTAGTATCTAGACCTGGTAAAAATATTTATACGTTACATGAATGTTCAAAACTACATTAAAAATTATAATGTAAAAATTGTCGTAAATATATACTAATTTATTAAAGAAAATGGAGTACTATATCGCACTGGAAAATTTATGTTCACACGTGTGCTAGTAGCGATTTCTATTGCTTATCCATACTTTTTCAACACTATTTTATTTGGTGGTCCGTCTTCACGTATGTTGACAATTGACAGATTATATAGGACTGCAGAAGATATCAAAATTACACAAGAAAACAAGTCCGTCAATGGTATCACCGTATCAGTAACTTGGAGATGATGATGAACTAATTCAATATTAAAATAGTGTCCGTAAGAGTAAGACACTGTGTGAACTGGTCTTTGGTAAGTGTGTCATCTGCGGATTAAATAGACTCAATGTTAAACAGCTTTGACTATTTGTTTTGTTGATTTTGTCAAACTTAATGGAAAAATTTGGCAACAAAAACAAAATATTTCTTACGTCTTTCTGGTTTTTAGGATACTCTTTTTTTACAATCACCTAAAAGAAAGTATTTGTGAACTCATGCAGAACTTCATCAGTCCTGAACCAAGTTTCAAAGAAGAACTTAAATCCATTTAAAAAGAGTTTGAGAAGTAGAAATAAATTCAAATCCACAGAAAAACACACTTAAACCTGTTTGCCAAAAAAAAAAAAACACACTTAAACCATATCTAGTGAAGCACCCCGAGGGAACCGAAGGTAAAACTCTTTGTTGCACGTCACACGCGTGCAACTCGTGTTTGTTTTCTCTTGGAAAGGGGAATATTTGATTCGGGTATAATTTAGAGGTAACACTGGTAAACGAAGTACTTAAAGAGGGACCTAAAAATAAATAAGATAAACTCGAGGGATCACGCAAGGGTAATTCCGGTAAATTACATAAGTAAGTTTATAGATATAACAAAACAAACCCTAGAAGATAAAAAACTTTCACGGCCGACATATCTTATTCGATTCCGAGTCGCATTGGCTTCCGGTTCTGCTGCTTTTTTCCTGGTAAGAAGTCGTTGTCATCTCTGTGTGTGTCTCTCTCTCTCTGAATACAAAACTGTTGTGTTTGGTTTTCATTCGTTGTACTGATAAGTTTTGTTCGATTGATTATATGTCTTCGAACATGCAAATAATTTTATTTGAAACATAATATTGTCTGCTCTCTGCTGTGAAAACATTCATAGGTATGTGTCTGAATTAACTGGAGATTCCCCCTGTAATTACGGTCTGTAGATCAATTTGTTTAAAAAATCAGTGAAAGTTGTGTTCTGCTGAACAAGGTAGAGGCATGAGTGTATGTTTCGTGATGTCATGACACATGCTTTCTTTATGATAGATGGCAAAGCGCTTGGAACATGAGCATTGCAATGGTTCATAGGGATTTAGAGAGGGAATGGGAGAGATCAATGTGGACTTGTTTCATATTGTCTTTTTTTCTTTCTTTATTATTATTGGAGTTTCTTTTTCCAAAAAAAAAAAAAAATCATGGGAAGATCTGGAGAAAAAAATAGATTTTCTTTTCATAATAGCTTTTGGAGCACATTGGAGCTTTGTGGAGCACCAAGGATTGCTCTCACTTGGTTTGCTTCATACATATATTGGTCTTATCATCATCATCTTTTTTTCTATATATATTCTGATGATAGATGGAAAGCTGGTCTGAGTGGAGGTTCTTTGCCTATAGCAGTGAACTTTGGTCCTTTATTTATTTTGTCCTCTTTTATTTGTATCTGCAGTTACTTTTGTTTTAACAACATTTGCAAACAATGAGTGGTCGATTTTCTCGGTCCATCTACGTTGGCAACTTGCCCGGCGACATTAGGGAGTCTGAGATTGAAGATCTCTTTTACAAGGTCAGTTTAGTTCTGCCTACCTACCTTCTTTTTTTTGCATGACATCCCAACTGTTCTAAGAGAATCTTTTCTCAGTATGGCCGCATAGTTGATATTGAATTGAAGGTTCCACCTCGTCCTCCATGCTATTGCTTTGTTGAGGTATTTTTCTTTGTATCAAACATTTACATGGTCTTAATAAAAAATGTACAAAGATGTTAGTTTTAAGTTTACCGAACTCTCTATGTTGAGTGTTTTGTAGTTTGAGCATGCTCGGGACGCGGAAGACGCAGTCGATGGCCGTGATGGCTACAACTTTGACGGCTCTCGCTTGAGGGTAATAAAACATTTCATTTCTTACCAATTTGGCTTTTTGACAGGATTGGTCTTATACTTGACGTGCCCTGAACACCTCCTTTGAATTGCAGGTTGAGCTTGCCCATGGTGGTCGAGGGCAGTCTTCTGGTGATCGTCGTGGTGGATACCGTGGTGGAGGTGGTGGCTATGGTGGTGGAGGTGGTGGTGGATCTGCCCGGTTCGGCGTCTCACGACACTCTGAGTTCCGAGGTTTGTGTAATTAGAAAATTGGTATCTGTAAAGTTTGATCTTTCTGATGGTTTCAATGTATTCTTGGATGGCTTTATGCAGTTATTGTCCGTGGACTTCCGTCATCTGCTTCATGGCAAGATTTGAAGGTTGTGATGGACGACTACTTTATAATATTTTTGGTTGTCTACTTTATTTAGATATATATATATATTAAAACCCATCGTTTCAGGATCATATGCGGAAAGCTGGTGATGTGTGCTTTGCTGAGGTCACTCGTGACAGTGATGGCGCGTTATAATTTTACACCTTCTTACCTTTTTACCTTTTATTCAGCCTCGAGCAGCGTTTGCGTTTGGGATATATTGTGGTTAATGTCCTTTTCTCCTTACACATGACTTAATCTTTATTATGGTCAGGAACTTATGGTGTCGTTGACTACACCAATTATGATGACATGAAGTATGCTGTAAGTTCCCCCTCTGTCTGTCCTTCTCTCTTTCTGTATATCAAAACTATTAATTTTTTTTTTAAAGTTTCCTATGCTGAAAGTTTGTGATTGTTGTTCAGATAAGGAAGCTTGATGATACAGAGTTCAGAAACCCCTGGGCTAGAGGCTATATCAGGGTATGGTTTCCCCTTGCAGTCTTCATCTGTGTGCTCTCCTTGACTGTAACGTGTGTGTGTGTGTTTATCTAGGTTAAGAAATATGAAAGCTCCCAGTCGAGAAGCCCAAGCAGAAGCAGAAGCAGGAGTAGAAGCCGTAGCAGAGGCCGTGGTCGCAGCTCTAGCCGCAGCATTAGCAGAAGCAGGAGCCCAAGGAAGGATCTTAGGTGCGTTTGTTTTTACACTGGATCTTCTGTATAGCTCTTCCTATTATGAACAGAGTTAAAAATTTGGGATTGTGTGTTTTTGTTTATCAAAATCTTCATTGCAGTAAATCACCAAGACGGTCCCTTTCCAGATCGATATCAAAATCTAGATCGCCATCTCCCGACAGAAAGAAGAGTCCTCCTAGGTAAACTTGTCATCTTCCCTAACTTTTTCAGTATCAAAATCATGATATGTTTCTAATCCTTCTTTTCACTCAGGGCAATGTCGAGGTCCAGGTCTAGGTCTAGGTCTCTTTCAAAATCACCTGCCAAGGTATATACAAATAAGTTGCATTTTAAGTTTATGGGAAAAAGGGCCAAACAGAGACTAATCTGAAACATGTTAAAAAATTGTCTCTTTCTCAGGTTCGGGAAGGCAAAGAGTGATTGCTAAAGTTGTCAAGCCAAAGATGGAATGAAGATAAGACTTTGGAGTTTTATTATAAAGCTCAAAGTTTCAGTTGGTTCTCTGTTGGATACTTTTTAATTTATATGTGGCTACTTTCAGTTTAAAACATGTTATTTTTAACGGTTCTTTGAAACATTTGTGAAACAATATTTTCAACTCTTAAATTTCATTCTACTTCTAAATGTCTTGTTCTACTTCTAAATGTCTGGTAACATTACAGGTGATGGGTGACATATGTTCAAAATATAATGGTTTGTTATAGTCAATTATATGGAGTCGTTTATCAGCGGACAATCCAAATAACACGAAATAAAGACAATGTCCATTAAGCATGACCATTTTTAGACATGAACAGTCCAAATAAACATGAACTACCTGACTTCTTAGTTCTTAACACATACTATCATTATAATCTTTTGTTTATAAGTTCGAGTGAGATTTAATAAGAATGTATGGACTTTGGGATGCTACAATTAGAGTTCAATTTCTAGATCTATTTAAAGGTTAAATGTGAAATATCAAGTTTATTAAGCTTGGTGGTCTTGGTTGATGAATGAATTTGGTAACAAGTGTGATCTCAGTTTGATTCTGAACCGACTCCAACAGAGTCTGTTTTTTTCCCCCAGGGGTCGTTGAAACCAACCAACTCATGGCTTAGCTTGACTTGATCATATGAGCCAAAGGGTAATAGATCTTCCTGATTAGAAAGAATATCGATCTTAACAACAACACGAATTAAGGTCTTTTAACTCGTGTTTTGTGACAATTCTGTTCTCTATTGATTAGTTCAACAGAGCTTTGTGAGAGTTCCTTCGGTATCAGTGTCTTTTTGGTGCATCATTGCGTCTCTAAGTGTCAATGCTTTGGTTGATCAAGTTGATTAACAGAATAAGAAAGGTGAATACTTTTCGGTGAGGAAGTTGTATGTTAACATAAACCATTGAAATCATGTATGCGTAAATAAGAAAAAATAATTTTTTATTCAAAGTTTAAACAATCTCCTTGAACTGATTCAAAACCCTAAAATAAAAACACAAAAGTACATCTTTAACAATATATAAAAACCGTGTGACCCAAGTTTTGAGACTACCCTAATTTCAACCCCCTTTCTTCCCAATCATCGATCTATCGTACAGCACAGTCCGACACAGGGGGCAAGTGTTTCTGCGCTGAAGCCACACCAACAGACAACCATCGTGGAAGACATGAGAACACGTCATGCGTGTAGGTACACCATGTTTCGAATTCGAACCACGGGAGACTCCGAGATTGTCGAGACAGATGGAACACGGTTCTGTTTCCATCTTTGAACTCTTCAAGTCTTCTTTGCTCATCTTCCCTTGTTGAGCCATCCTCTTTAACACCTCTTCCTTCGATGGAGAAGGGGTTACCTTGGCCGTGAAGCTCAAGATTAAACCGTTACGACCAAAACGTACTCCAGCCCATGAGATCTCTGAAGCTAGGTAATCAGCTAACCAACGGTGGCTAACGAAAGAATCTTGGAGAATCTCGCTGCGGCTAAACCCTAACTTGGTTGCAGCCCTTGAGATCTTTGGAGCTAACCAATGGCGGTTGATGAGTTGATCTTGGATGAGCTTTCGGATGGAGCCATGACTTAAGTAACGAGGGAGACTGATATCTATGCGAACGCTTGGAGAAACTTGAATCTCATCAGATATTGTCTCGACGATGATTATGATTGAGGTTGGGTTACTTCGTGAACGTCTCTCAGTTAGTTCTATGTCGCGCAACTCCACATGGGGACGAATCATGTTTCGAAAGAGAGAACCTTTTTTCAATTGTGAAGCTAATTCTTCATGACTGTGAGATATATATAGGCGCGTTGTCATCTATCACTTTTCCTTTTCTCTTTGATTCTTTCTGTTTTGTTTATAAAATTTCCTTTTTTCGACTAAAATTTCCTTTTTTCTTTTATGGGTCGACTACAGTTATAAATTAATTATACTGTAATTTCAGGTGGTACGAATATACAATTTTCATTTTAATTGATTAAAACCTTTTAAAATTTATTGTGTTTTCTAATTCATTTTGGTAACTTTGTATATACTAGATTTTGATCCTCGTTTTCAAAGCACGAAATAATTTGTGTTGTGAAAGTTGAAAAACATAACAAATCTTTTATTAACGATTTGAAAATGAATAGACCCGCATCATTTAAACCCTTCATATACGAAAGTTTTGTTTATTAATCTTTGGATTTTTATTTATCACAAATTATATCATAAAAAGATTTTTGCAAACATAAATTAAAATTTATAGAATTATCACTGTATTTCATTTTTTCTAAAATTATAGAATACCGAAATTTTTGAATTTCAAGCATTTAAATTTTATAATTTTTTTTATGTTTTATAAATATGGATTTGAAACACAAGAGGTAACAATAGAGATAATACTCCAGATCAAACTGATTTTAAGAGGCAAAATAAATGTGCTAAATATGTAAAACGAGACAATTGTAGATTATTGGTTAAGATTACAGTTTTAATGAAAAATTAGAAGAAAAAGTTTACATAAAACAACATATTGGCTTTGTGGAAAAAGGCTATAAGAATAGAGTAAATTCTTAATAGTATAAAGATTAATTAAAAATAGTAGTCCAACAGAAAATGAAATGTCGAGCGAAATCTTTTTTTCTTTTGAACACCACATATTATAAAAGCAACACATAGCCAAGATAGTTGGTTAGGGTAGAAATGTTTGAGTACAAAGTTGTCTTCGCCGACGAATCAGCCCTAATATTCAGAGTACGTGAAATGAAAACAAAAGAAGAAGCAGAGAAATAGGAGGATAGAAGCTCGATGTTCCTAGTAGAATATTATTAAAGAAGAATTGCAATTTGCAAACCACATTCTTGCATGTAGATAAACCTTCTAACCAGAAACGTGGAAAATAAAATGGCTAAGCAAAGACAAAATCTCAGATTTCTAAATTTCAGTCAACTAAGAGCATCCACATTGGAGATGTAATATAAAGTTCACACGCATCCCAAAAAAGGAAAATAATATATTAACATTATTTTTTTGAACCTGTCTCACAAAAGTTCACTGGAGTGAACCTGTCTCTTAACTATTCTGCGGATCCCACGACATGTGGCGGTCCGCAATTGGTTTGATTATTAATCTTTTTTTTTTTTGAAAAAAGTCAAAAAGTAAAAAAAAAAAAAATGTTTTGTGAACCTCCCCACGAGATTCACCAATAGAGATACTCTAAAAAGAAGCTGATTTTAAACAAAGATAATAGAAAGTACAAAAAACAATCAAGCTGATAGTAAATCAGTCTCTTCCTTGGCCATGGAAAAATAAAATTATCCTTAAGAAATCATTGCTGCGAGCATATATTAGTGCTTTTGATAGTTACTACATAAGTCAGTGTTTATGATAGTTAGTACATATATCAGTGATTATAAATGGATTGAAAGATGAACATCTTCAATACCTTCTTCTTTTTTTTCTCCCTAGCTGATGAAACCTTAAAAACCAAGCACTTACATAGACTTTACATCCTCAGCGTAGTCCATGAAGGTGTAAATGTATTGATTCTTAACAAAATCAATTCCTTGGACCCTAACTTTCACGACAGTGTTTCTCTCCACATCGTAGTAGAAAATATAGAAAGGATCAGAAAGAATGGAGGGTGAAAACACAATTTCACTGTCGCCAGTCATCCCGACAACATTTAACCTGGCAATGGCATCCACACCAAGATTCTTCCAAAAAGGTGGCAATACGTAGGTTTTCTTCGACCATATATGTTGTTCAGCATCATCTAGAACCATCAAACCAAGACTTGTAGTTCTTCCACCGAAAAAACCAACTTGATCAAATTGAATCGCACCTAATTTACCCTTGTAATTTATCAGGGATGAAGAGCAAGTTAAATTGATTTCCAGTGGTTTGAACTTTTCAGAACTAACATCAAAGCAAATGACAGTAAAATTTTGTCCAACTCCAAACCCGTCGTTTTGATAAGCTAAATAATACAAAACCCCATTGATACATATCCCACCAATCTCAGGGTATCGTTTTAGGGAACATTCAATCATTCTCCAAGACAGTTTCCCCGTTCCTAACGTCAAAACTTGATGCTCCTCGGAGAATTTAGGATATGTTCTTCGTCTAACCGACATGCACAGTACCTTATACTCTTCTTTTATGGGATCATACCCTAAGTAGGTTCTCACATGACCCCTTCTTGTTCTCGCTGCAGGTAATTTTTTGAACTGTCCTGTGCTAGGATTGAATATCGTCATCATCTTTGAATCATTACATCCACGTTCAAACCACATATCACCAGGACAAAGCAAGCCACGGACAGGGCGATGAATCAGAAAGGACCCCATTCTGGTGGGGATAGTGATATGATTATCCACAACTACATGAGACAAGTCCTGGTCTGGATTTCGAGGTGGTTGAGGTGTCGAGTAGGAAAACAACTTACCGTCAACATGGAACGTGAACAAGAGACGCGGACGTTCGCAAGACCTCGCCACGAACGAATGGGTGAAGACTCTACTAGAGAAAATAGAAGCCCATTCCTTGGACAGGCAACGAAATCTCGATAAAGATTTTGCGGTTAGTCTCGAGAAAATCTCAAAGATGAGATCAGCTGGGATCGACTCTGAGTTCTCAACTGATGTCGAAGAAGATCGAGTCTGGGGATTCTCCGCCTTTGAGACATGCTTCTTCTGCTGTTTTTTCATGGTGCACAAAACCCTATATTGAGAGCAACTTATTTTTCTATAAAATAATGTTGGTACGAAGTTAACTGGTCAATAATATATATATACTACCAAGTTCTTAAGCTACGGCCCAATTTTGAACCCTAGAATTCCGATAGACAAACCCTAATTTCAATATATATTTACTTAAATTAGGGTTACTGAATCGAATCTAGGAACGATATATATT
>NW_026618207.1:0-13263 GCF_000801105.2 Raphanus sativus
CCTTTGACCCAAGTTGGGGTACTCTTTTGGGTTTGACTCCAAGTTTTGAGTCACAATTGGTAATTCTCCCTAATAAAAATTGCTTTATATTAATGGGAGAATTGCTAAAACCAACCCAAAAGTTGATTGCAACCCTAAAAGTAGACCCCATATTCAATCAATTGCAAACCCAACTTAAAGGAGTGTTAAAACTACTATTTAGCCCTTGTGACCAAACAAAAAAACATAAAGTCATTTTTTTTTACCAGACTATTGTATTGTGCTGTGAGTAGCAGACTGATGTAGTAGGTTTTTGTACCAGACTTGTAGTTGTAACAGACTATGTATTTTGCATGCAGCAGACTTCTGTGAAAGTCTTCTTTTAAAGAAGACTAATACTTAAGTCTGCTGCTAGACAATGAGGCAGCTTCTTTTGTATCAGAGATTATCAGTATTATTCTTTTTTTTTTCATTACATCAGTACTCTTGTTTTTGACAAATTCAACGAAAAATATAGACTTACATAGTAGTCTTCATTCATAGTAGACTAACTAAAAAGTCTGCTCGGCCGAAAGCAGACATGTAATAAACCTGTCTAAAGACCTACAAACTCAACATTCATCACATAAGACAACATCCAAAGCAACAATACAACTCATAAGTTCAATATTGACTAAAAATCCACAAATCCAACATAAGTTCAATACATAAGACAACATCCAAAGCAACAATACTAGTCATAAGTTCAACATAAGTTCAATACATAAGCCAAATCCAACATAAGTTCAATACATAAGACCTTTCATCCTGGACAATTAGGACGGGTGTGGCCCGGTTTCTTGCACTGGGAGCAACTATAGTCCTTGTGCTGCTTACGTGGTTTGTTTCCCCTCATCCTAGAAATTTCAAGCCAAGTTTGCCACCTCGATTTCTTTTGCCTACCCGGACCACGCTTGACAGCAGGAGGAAGGCATTTATGCTTGTTCGAAGCTTCTTTGTCCTTACCTTCTTTGTCCTTACTGAGAGCTTCCAAATCTTCATCAGTAGGTGATGTGTCCTCACTTTCAGAAGCTTCCAGATCCTCACTTTTGGGCGCTTCCAAGTCCTCACTTTCGGGAGCTTCCAAATCCTCACTCTTGAGAGCTTCCAAATCCTCACTTTTGGGATAAATATTTGCTGCGTATGCTGCATAAAGATACTCCTTTGAATAGGATTGGCATACAAGAGTAGAGACATGAATGTTTACATCTTTTGCAGCTGCAATGGCATGTGAACAAGGTATCTTCTCAATATCGAACACACCACATTGGCACCTTCGAAGTTCCAAGTCAACAATACAATCTCGGTGTCCTCCTCTCACAACAAATCGCCAACCATCAATCCGTTCCACTTTCATCATATCTGCATACTCTTCCCGAATAGCCAATATTTTTTCAACCCCACGACTATGTTGTGATGTGAGACTTAAAGCATCTTCTCTCCTTTTAAAAAACCACCTTCCAAGCTTCTCCCGTATAAATTCAAGAAGGAATGAGATGGGGAATCCTCTGGCTGGCTTAAGTGCAGAGTTAATAGATTCTGCGATGTTGCTAGTCTTTATGTTGTATCTGTCACCTTGAAAGTGCACTCGTGACCATAAAGAGACGTCAGCATCCTCCAAATAAGTTGCAAGGTCTGGGTTTATACTCCGTATCTCATCCATGTAGCGATTAAAATCGAAGAGCGTATGTGCATAAGCAGCGCCTTTGACCAAGTACAACATGTGCTTTCCCTTGAACTTTTGGACTATGTTCTGTTGTAGATGATAATAACAAATTCCTCTCTTTGCCCAAGGGAAAACCTTCTCACACGCCTTCTTAATGGATTTGTGTCTGTCAGAAACTATCACCAAAGCATACTGATCTGAAACACATCTCCGCAATTGGGTAAAAAACCATTCCCACGAATCATCATTTTCCGCATCCACAATCGCAAAAGCCAATGGAAAAATCTGAAAGTTACCGTCTTGGGCAGCAGCAACTAGCATAACTCCTTCATACTTTCCACTTAGATGAGTGCCATCTACCACAAGAACCCTCCTAAGATAGTTGCAACCAGCTATCGAAGCTCCAAAAGATAGGAATAGATATTTAAATCGGTTCTTATCATCTTTCTCAAGACATGTGACAGTTCCCGGATTCGATTGCTCGATCTGACGCAAATAAGAAGGCAGATTCTCATATCCATCTTCTGCTGTTCCTCTCACCATCTCTTGGGCACATAGCAAAGCTCGGTAAGAAGTGGTGTAACCCAGGTTCAGACCAAACATGTTCCGCATCGAATCTTCGATATGCTTCGGTGTAATCCCATCTATAATCCCAATAGACTCAATAAACAGTCTAGCAACATATTTCGGAGTATACTGTTTCCGTTGAGCCATCCGATCCCCCACTGAACATGTATGAGTTTTCAAATATTTTGTCACCCAAAATGTCTTTGGTCCATGCTTCACACTCGCTCTGAGCTTCCAACCACATCCTTCAACACGACACTTAGCCACGTACAAAGTTTTCGTTGTCTTGTAAGCTGTGAACGTAAATTTACCTTTCACAGCAACCAACTTCAGCTTTGCAACGAGCTCAGCCTTACTAGCAAAACTCTGACCGACATATATATCTTCATTAAAAGACATCAATCTTCCTCCAGTACCAGCATACTCCGCTTGTTGTCCATCATAAAACCCTTGATCATCAGAATCCTCATCTTTCAATTTCCCATAATCACTGTAGTTTACAGCATCAACAGCATCAACCGCATCATCAGCATCAACAGAAACATCAGCAGTTTCTTGAGCATCATCATCAGTTTCTTGAGCATCATCAGCCTCATTCCAATCTTTATCAAACCCTTCATCACCACTATCAGACACATCAGCATCAACAGCAACATCAGCAGTTTCTTGAGCATCGTCGTCACCTCCAGCTTCTACTTGACACTGGCTTGATACACAAAGGCGTACAATGTGGGTCTTACATAACTCGATCAAGTTCCGTACTTGTCTATCACTCGTGACATGCATAGGAGGAGTATCTGGACCCATTTGCTCTAAAAGTACGTCTGGTAAGGAATATGTCAGCTCCACCTTCTCGGTTTTCTTGTTCAGATCATAATCTTCTTGTGCCATTTCAAGAAGTTCACCATATGTACAACCATCATGCACAAAGAACATTCTCCCTTTTTTCCATTTATCAACCACAAACTCCCACAAAGAGCCTTTCACCACCCATTCTCCATACACAACAGGCAAATTAACCATTACCTGCAAAAATAATACATTTACAAAATTAGCGAACAATAATTTTATGTTTGATAAAATTATAAATGTAGACTTCCAGAGACGTCTACACATGTTACCAAACTACATACTCAAACAAAAAATTCGATAGTTTCCTAATTATAAAATATTATCTTTTAAAAATAGTTAAGAACAATTAGTATTAACTAATACACAATTTGAAACAAAAAAATCTTGAAAATACATTATGAATAATACACAAATTCACTTTTTATATATTTTCAACAGTAGACTTTCGTTTCTGTCAACAGAAATGTAGACTATTATATAGGTCTACAAGTTTGGGTTAGTTTTTGCAATTGCAAAATTCACGGGTTACTATCTTTATTTAAAAAAAATGTTGTGATTTTACACAAGTAGACTTTGTTTTCAGTCTACATTTTGAAAAGGTTAGTTTTTGCGATTGACCAGAACTCATCCCAAATTTGACTTTGAAAAGTAGACTTCAACAACAGTCTACAGACGAAAAGTAGACTTCAAGAACCGTCTACATTTATTTTATTTTTCTGAACAGGTTAGTTTTTGCAATTGACCAAGTTGACTTTCTAAACATAGACTGACACAAACGTCTACATCTTTGTAGACGGTATCTGAAGTCTACGCGATAATCCGATGGGTTACTTTTGCATTTGACCAAAATAAAATAGTAGACTTCAGAGGCAGTCTACTTTTTTTTTTCAGAGTTCGGTAGACGGAATAAGAAATCTACAACTTTTTTCCATCCTGGTCAACTTTTAAAAATTTTAGTCAAATACAAAACTAACTTAATCAACATAGTCAAAGTTTGGGTCAAATGCAAAACTGACCTTCTGTAGACTTTACTAGCAGTCTACATTTCGTAGACTGTTTCGGAAGTCTACTTTGAAAAGTCAAAAGTTCGGTCAAATGCAAAAACTAACCTCTTTACGTAGACTTCTTTGTAAGTTTACATACTATTTTTTTTTGTTATCAAAGGAAAAGTCGTAGACTTCCAACAAAGTCTATTTTATGTGTTTTTTAGCATTTTGGTCAATTGCAAAACTAACCTGTGCGTTGACTTGTAGACCGCAATGTAAGTCTACTCCTTCCCGTAGACGTACAAAACAGTCTACTGTCGCGACACAGATCTGAAAAAATGATGAAAACCATGAAAACAGTAACCTTTTTCCGATGTAAAGCTTGTTTCCACCCTTTTCCACCGTCCAAGCTCCAAATATGAGTAAAAGGATCCAACTTTGCCTACTCACAACAGTGTAAACTCGAAAATATGAAATTATAGTTATGAAAATGAAAGTTATGGGAGATTTTTAGATTGAAATGGAGAGGAAATGAGAGGAAATGAGAGGAAATGAGAGTTTTTTTGCTTAGAATCACAACAAAGTGGTTGTATATTGAATTCTTGAGGTTTAATGAGCTCAAAAATGGTTGTTAATGGTGGTTGAAAAATTGATGATAATGGCATTATTGTAAATAAGAAGAAATGTTTAGGGTGTAATAGGTTTTTTATGATTTTCGAAATTATTAAATAATTAAATAATAATGGCAATTTTGTAAATAATTTAAAAACATAAGGATAGTTTGGAACTTTTCATGGTGAATAGTAATGACAAAAAAAAAGAGGTTGGTTTTGGGGTTGAATTGAATTTGTAGGTTGTTTTTGAAAGAAGCCCTATATTAATTTATGAAATATTTAAAAACTATTATAGATTAAAAATATTATAAATAAATAAATAATGAAAAAATTATGAGATTGTTATAATAAATATTTTTGTTTTGAGTTATAATGACAGTGACTTTTACTATTCTTTGATAAATAACATTATATTTTTAATATTTATTTTAGTTTTAGTGTTTAATTTTATAATATTCTTCACTAAGCTAATTTATTAAAATATTTTTTGACAAATATGACTCAAAATTTCAAGTCATCCCTAAAGTAATTCATATTTTTTTAGTATCGTCTTTGTGCTTTACAAATGATGTAATTGTATATCTTCTTTGTGTGTGTTTTGTATACTTCTGATAAGCAAAGTATATTTGAGAATATTAGAGTGTGATGGATTATGTATGTTAAGATTAGTTACATTTGAGTTCGATTTTTGTGTCTATATTAATAGATTACGACGTATAAGATATTATATTGAGTGAGTGAGGTTTACGTGTTGCTCTCCTTGTATGTTTTTTGGCTAAAATTGGTTGGTTAATTGTGATTTACTATATTTTAAATTCTTAAGAATAAGTTCGTGCCTTTCATAATTATCATTTGTATGAATGAATAGGGGTCAACATGATTGCATTTCGTTATGGTATATGTTAGGTTAGAAATAATATTTCATGAGTAAAAACCGAGTGTTTTTTTTTTGATAATCCATAGGTTCTCCACTTCGCGGATCATTTTCCTGGATCCGGTCAAGCAGCAGTCCACTTCACCCGGAAGGATTATATCTGAGATAGAGCCCAGTACCGCTTTGGTGTCCAGAAGAAGTAGGGTAGTTTTCGTATGGGGAAAATCGAACCCGGATAGTGGTTGCCACCACAGACCCGTCCTGCCACTTAGAATACCTCGTCCGGACAATAAAAACCGAGTATTTCGACATTGATTTATCAGGATCGGCTTGGCCGCCGATACTGACTGCTATTTCTTATTGACTTGTAAGTTTGTAACTTGTGTGATGTAATTTGAGTGCATGCTTGATTAAGGAAAATAAAATTAAAACCTCTAACAAGTTTTTGTTTCTTTTCTCTTAAATTATGTATTTTTCTTTGTATATAACATATATATATTTTTTCCCTTACAAAATTTAGTAAATTTTTCGTTTATATGTTTTTAAATGCATAGATAGATATATAAATCTATATATTGTAAAATTATAAAGATAGTAAACATAATTAAGAAGATATATATTTTTTTCTCATCTCTTTCTCTTCCAATGTTCAAAGAGGATTGTCTAATTTTCCGTAATTATCTCTGTCTATTTTACACCCAAACCTGTTTTCCTTTTTTTTTTTAGCAAAACCTAATTTCCTTTCAGTTTTGTTTCTTTTTTCCTCACTTTTTTCTCATTTCTTTATGGTCTAATGCGGGGATTGTCCTCCCTGCGTTGGACCCGTTGCCCGAGTCGGGTCCATACTCACGCCACCCGGAAACTCTCCTTTGATAATTAAGCTTTCATTGTTATGGGTTGCTTCAACTCCAAGCATTCTTCTCCCGCTGGTCCTCCACGCCATCTCCGCCGCCGTCTAGACACTGCCGTCCACCGGAGTCATCCCCAAAACAACCACAAACCTCATGTTCTTCCCAGTCCGCCACCTCACCGCCGTGTCGTTAACTCATCTCCAAAAAAACATCGCAATAAAGACGATGATGCTGCAAGATCGAGGACAACCGGAGTTAGCCTGAGATCGGGATTGACGCATGGCAATGTAGAGGCTGAGCAGGTGGCGGCTGGTTGGCCTTCATGGCTCAGCTCCGCTGCACCGGAGGCCGTTCATGGATGGAGCCCATTACGTGCGGAGGACTTCGAAAAAAGAGAGAAGGTAAAAAAATAACCCTAAATCTATAAACAGCCTTGTAACACAAGAAACAGACCTATCCATGATGTCAACAACTAATTTGCACCTAATTTTTTAAAAATAAAATCTTAGATTGGGCAAGGGACGTATAGCAACGTGTTCCGGGCTTGTGAGGTATCGACGGGACGAGTTATGGCTCTAAAGAAAATAAGGGTTCAGAATTTTGAAACTGAAAACATAAGATTCATAGCGAGAGAAATCATGATTTTGAGAAGATTAGATCATCCTAACATCATGAAACTCGAAGGGATCATCGCCTCACGGAATTCAAATAGCATGTACTTTGTCTTCGATTACATGGAACACGATCTCGACGGCTTATGTTCATCTCCTGACATCAAATTCACCGAGGCACAGGTAAGAATTATATGTACACACAAGTAAAAAACATATCGTCTGGTGCAAGTAACTCCGTTTTTTTTATCTTTTCAGATAAAATGCTACATGCATCAGCTTCTGTTGGGAGTAGAACATTGTCATTTACGAGGGATAATGCACAGAGACATTAAAGCTGCAAACATTCTGGTGAATAACAAAGGAGTTTTGAAGCTAGCTGATTTTGGACTAGCCAACATTGTAACGCCAAGAAACAAGAACCAGCTAACAAGTCGGGTTGTGACGCTATGGTACCGTGCACCAGAACTTCTAATGGGTTCCACGAGTTATAGCGTGTCAATCGATCTTTGGAGCGTTGGATGTGTTTTCGCTGAGATTCTTACCGGAAGACCACTTCTTAAAGGTAGAACAGAGGTGAGAAGGAGACCCAAGCATATGAGGTTATGAGATAAGAGATAATATTTATGAGTTTTATGTGTGTTGTTTTATGTAGATTGAACAACTTCACAAGATTTATAAACTCTGTGGACCCCCAGATGAAGAATTTTGGGAAAAGAACAATAAGCTTCATGCTCAAACTAAGATGTTTAGACCACAACATCAATATGAAGGTTGCTTGAGAGAAAGTTTTGAGGAGTTTCCAAAAACAGCAGTTAATCTTCTGGAGAAACTATTATCTACTAATCCTGAGAAACGAGGAACTGCCTCTTCTGCTATCATGTCAGAGGTATTTACAAAAAAAAAAACTAAACAGACATGAATATAATTTAAACGGACACTATCTAAGTCTTATGTGTGGGTTTTGCTGTTATTTCAGTACTTTAACACAAAGCCTTACGCTTGTGATCCATCGACGTTGCCTAAGTACCCTCCTAACAAAGAAATGGATGCTAAGTACCGTGAAGAACTTCAACGAAGGTTTCAATCAATTGATTTTCACAAGATTTGTATATATGTGTGTCGAGAGATTACAATATTTGTTTTTTTTTTTGCAGGAGAAGAGTTGGTATAAGGAAAATAGATAACTTGGCACCCAAGAAATCAGGGAAATCACGTAGAACAATCAAAGAGCCTACTAATCTTAACAAGTTGCCAACGCAACAGGTATGTATCGAAGCTGGAATTAGACCGGAGTAAACCGATGCATCTAATTCGTAATTTGGTTAAATGTTTTCGCAGGAAGGGAAGAAGGAAGCCGAGACAGAGATCACTGTCCAGACCCCATCGGGGACATCTCAAGCGACGACTCGAAGCGAGTTTCCGTACACCGGTTTATCTCAAACCACGGCTCCGGCAAGCGGGTTTGCATGGGCTGGGGCTAAGAAGAGGAAAGAAAACGACGCAGCTTCAACGCTGACTTATAATCAGCCTGCAGGATCTGCGAGCCACGTGAGTGGCATGAGCATGGCATTTGCTAAGAACACTTTTGGGCTAACAATAAACGAAGACAAGCCGAGCTTTCTTAGGCCGCACGTTTCTCTAGACTCCTCTGACGTGTTGTTGTTCCCTGGCGTGCATCACAAGAAGTCGGAAAAATATACGGTAAGTCATTTGAATTTGGTATGATGATTTTTCATGACTTGGCGCCTTAATGTTATAATATGGCATAATCTTTTAGGAATTGACGAATGCTGGGGCGAATCTGAAGATTTTTCAAAGTAATGGGATGAACGAGATACTACGAAGGACTGAAAGTGATGCCATTGTCGATGTTCGAAGACCGCCAAGAATAGAAAGAGGTTAAAAATGACAGAAAAAATAATCAATAGCAAATGTCGTATGTGTATCTTCACTTGGCATCATTTGTAGATCAACATTAAAAAAATTTGTCACAAACAAACCAAGGCGGGTGTCTGAAAAGTTGATTTGCATATACATGCACGTTTGCTTATTAATAGCAAATGTCGTATGTGTTCACTTGGCATCGTTTGTATACAAGCAATTCCATCGACAGTACTTACTTCTCTCATTCTTTGTCGTTATCTCCCCTTCAGACATTTCCTTTCCTTGTGAGTTTCACACTGCCATCGAGCCTATTTTCTTTCAGTGCCGAGAATGAAACAAGCGAATGTCACTATTTTCTTGAGACCGCCAAAAAGAGAGATTGGGCACAGAGAATTATGTACATAAATTAAAATATAAGTCGAGAAACTTAAAACTACAAGTTATGTACAAAACTGCTGCTGGTATTTCTTTTACTAGACTTGTCCGGTCTTACATTTTAAATCAAACGAGGTATTTTAGATGAGTCCAAAAAACAAACAAACAAAAGATTGAAAGAAGTTAATGTCTTTGAGTGAACATTTCTTAGAAGGAGAAACAAAGGGAAGTGGGAATTATTCTTTGGAGCGGTCTACCGGTTTTGATTATTCAGAGGACTCGGAGCTGAGCAAGAAAAGCAGCACAGAGATCCAAGAACAGGAACTGAGGACCATGTACTCTCTGCAGATCCAGCAGATACTTGTCGTCCCGTGTTTTATACAACTGTTCCACCATCAACAACAAACATTTTATCAGTCCCACAGATTCTTATATCAAAATTCGAATGGAGCAAGATTAATTATATATCTCTGTCCCACTTCCAAATGGTCACAGACATTAATTTAACACACACATCAGAAACAGCGTGAGACGCAGGCAACCCCCATCTGAGTCATATAAATGTGTGCTTTTTATCAAGAAGTGACCCCAAATGAAGAAGAGGATTTATTTATTTACCTGAATTTCAAACTTGACAACATTTGGAGACTTAACAGCTGCATCGTTTTCTACTATGCTGGAGTCATCTCCGAAGTAGTTGTTATCATGCATCGAGTTACTGAGCATTCTATCTGAGTTGTTAGGAACCCATCTGCACTTCATGTTGTATGGCCCTATCTTCTTCCAACACACACTCAAATCTTGCAGGGCTTTCAAGACCTCTGTCATTATTTCACGCGGGTGAGCCCTAGACTGTTGGATCCAGTGGTTTGAATTATCAATCAATCAAACTAAACATATTAAAAAATAATCAGAAGCGTTAATTATTATTAGCATAAATTCAGAAAAGTATAAAGACCTGAAGTCCAAGAGCCCACTTTCTCTCAGCAGGGTATTGAGATCTCAAGCCAACTCCTTGGAACTCCATCAGTCCTGGAAGCCTATGGCTAACTGGTGAAGCTACGCTTTCTGCTGGATGCACTCGCGGTGTACCTTCCTGATTAAAATTTTAACATTTCAAGGATTACTTCAAAGATCTTTTGCTGCAGTAAAAGAAAGGACAATGAGAGACCCACCATAGTCTCTTGAAACTCAGCCCCGAGATAACCAGCAGAGACGCGGAACCGGTTGTCCAGTATCAGATAGTATGTCACAGTCCCCTGTTAAACAGCAGTCGACAACAAATTGAATATTTTAGACACGATTGAAATTTTTTACGTTTAAATATAAAAAAAAAAGAAAGAGAAATAGCAAATGGAAAAGAGGCTGAGAGAAGCACATACATCATTTTGGGTCCGGTTGCGGAGAGACTCAATGAGGAGGTTTCTGTCAAATCCCATATTGATAACTTCTTGGAGAATCTCCTCGTCAATCTACAAATGAAACCAGTTTTGATAAAAAGGGGAATAGAGACAATCTCTGACGAAAAATAAGAGAGTAGAAACGTTAGGGTTCACCTTTTTGGCCTGCTGAACCGTATCTGGAGGAGGAACAGCTAAATACCTAGGAAGATGAGCTTGGAACCAATGGTGTTGCCGTATCTCAGGAATGGTTACTCTTTTCATGGGGTCTACCACGAGCATCCTGGGGATCAGATCTCTAGCACCACCGGATAAATGGCTAGGTAGTGTGTATATTCCTCCCTAAAAGGACGAAAAGAGATTAACTTCAAAGATGTTAGACCAAAAAAAAAAAAGAACAAAAAGATCTCAAGGTGTTTTGGGAGTACCTTAATCTTCTTAAAAAGGTTGGGAATGTTCTCATCATCAAAGGGAAGAGTCCCACAGAGAAGAGCGTAGAGTATCACACCACAGCTCCAGACGTCTACTTCAGGGCCAGCATATAATTTGCCCGAAATGACCTGAAACAATTTACTGATTCTTAAGAATAATCCCTATAATACAGTAGTGCTCCTCAGATACAATGAAGGTCACCTCTGGAGCAGCGTAATTGGGACTACCACAGCTTGTCTTGAGAAAATGACCATCTCGCATAATGTTGCTCAGTCCAAAATCAGCAATTTTTACATTGCATTTGGAGTCCAAAAGCAAGTTTTCAGGCTTAAGATCCCTGTGAACTACCATATTCCGATGGCAATACTCAACTCCCGATATTATCTAACATCAAAGACGAAGTCACGGCTCAAATATAATGATGATGATGATGATGACTTGGAAAGTTACATGTCAAAATCAAAATGAAAACAATACCTGCTGAAAAAAGTTCCTGGCCTCGTCCTCCTGTAGTCTACCCTTCTCCACAATATAGTCAAAGAGCTCACCAGAGTTGACATACTCCATGACGAGATAGATATCAGTGGGAGTCTCGATGACCTCATAGAGACGGATGATGTGAGGATGCATAAAGAGTCTCAGGATTTTGATCTCTCTCCTCACTACAACAAAGAGAAAACAGGGAAAAAAAACACTAAATGAGTTTTTTTTTTAATTAAAGGAAGCTCAAAAGATGGGGAATTTTCAAAAATACCACTTTTAAAGTACCACTATTCATCTTTACCACCACTAAATACACATTTTCAAAAATACCTTATTTATTAAAAGGTTAAAGGTTCTTATATCTTTGTTTTTATATGCTTTTCAAAAATCTAATTATAAACTCTAAATCCTAAACCTCCAACTCTAAACCCTAAACCCTAAATCCTCAACAATAAACCCTAAACCCTAAACTATATACCCTAAATTCAATACTCTAAACCTTAAACCCTAAAACCTCAATTATAAACCTTAAATCATCAATTATAAACCTTAAATCTTCAACTCTAAACCCTAAACTATATACCCTAAACCCTAAAACATCAAATCTAACCCCTAAATCTTAAACTTTCAAATCTAAACCCTTCATTGAAAGTGGTGGTAAAAATGGTTAGTGTAAACATGAAAAGTGGTACTATGAAAATGGTATTTTTGGTAATTTCTCTCAAAAGAAAGACAGACAGAAAAAAGTGTTTACCTTTTTCCTCCATCTCCATGTTCTTGATTTTGCGACGGTTGAGGATCTTGATGGCAACTTTGTGTCCGGTCAAAGAGTGTTCAGCAATCTTAACACGACCAAAGGAACCGATACCGAGAGTTCTGCCAAGCTTGTAATTAGGTAGAATCGATTCCACGCCACCACCTCTACCTCCTCCTCCTCCTGATCCATCCATTTTCTTCTACACAAAGCTGCACACACAAAAAGAGAGCTAAAATATTAAAAATCTAAATACACAGAAAGACTTTGAAACAAGTAGGCTGCAAAGTAGCGAGAATTAGAAACTTTTTATTATTATTTATTATTATTGAGTTAAAAACCAAAATAAGCCAATTTCTATTCAATCCAAATAAATTCCCCGATTCTTTGCTATGACCGAACAAGTGAGAGCATGAAGATATATATATAGTAGTAGTAACACTAACGGAGCTTAAAAATAGCAATTTCAAAAACTACATCCCCCAATTCGAAATAAGAACCCTAACAATCCAATCACCAGATCTCTAAGTAATCTCGTACTTGATACATACAGAAACACTACGATTCCAAAAGCGATCAAACACACTCGGATTTGCAATTTAACTTCTAAAAAAAAAGAGAGAGAGACGATTAGTTTCCGAAAATAGAAGATTCGAACTTGCCGTAAATAAGAGAAGCCAAAATGCAGAGCAAGGAAACAAACAAACAAAAAAGAAGTAGAAATTAGATTGCGAAACTGAAAGAAGATGAAGAGATGAGCTCAATTACCAGATTCTGAGAGATTCTCTCGCTCCGCTCTTCTCCTGCCTTGCTTGCTTGCTTGCTTGTATACACAATTATTAAATTTTTATTTTCTCTTTGTTTCCGTAAACGGATTAATAATCGTTTATTAG
>NW_026618208.1:0-13253 GCF_000801105.2 Raphanus sativus
GGCTCATTTTATTCCTTGCAATAAGACTAATGATGCTACTCAAACTGCTGATTTATTCTTTAAGGAAAGTGGTTAAGCTTCATGGTATTCCTAGAACTATTGTTTCTGACAGGGATGTTAAACTGAAGTGTATAAATGGTGAGGAGGAGTTCAGGATGAGTCTATGAAGCTAAGGGATCATTTGGGAGAAGTGGTGTAATAGTAAATAGTGTCATGACAACTATTTACTATTACAAAGTACTATACACTATTTGGGAGACTTGGAACACAAGTGAAGTGCAAGATCGACCAAAGGAGTGAGATAGGCGCGCTTAAGGTCTAAGAGGAAGAGTGGAACTGTTAGTGACCGTTTAAGGATAAGGTTTCTTATCCTTAACCAAAGCAAAAGCAAGACAGGCTGTAAAGAGAACTGCGCAGCTCTTCTTCCCTTGACCAGGCGTGTGTGCATTCTGAGCCATGTATCTCTTTGACTTCACATGCTTTCAATAGTATCCTGAAAGCCCTAGTCTATGCTTTCCTTTCCTTTATATACTGATGTATTGTCGATCCTTGAGAGCCATGAAATAAGAAACACTTTTCTCTTAAGCTTTGCAACAATGGTTACATAATTTCTCTTTACTCTCTTCTCCGATTCTCTTCATTTCTCTTCTATTCTCTCAATACCAATCTTATTCTCTAAAATCATATGGTATCAGAGCCAGGTTGGCTTTGGTATTGAGATCTGGGTTTGTGTTCTTCAGTTCGATTCAAGTGAAGATTCAAAAGTGTTCTTGGCGGGAAGAAAAACATGGAGGATAACTACAACAACAACAAGGTGATCTCGGTTCCGGTTGCTCTCAAGGGAGGAAGCAACTACTTGCTGTGGTCTAGGCTGGTGAAGACAGCTATTGGAAGACTAGGGCTTTGGAGTCACATCACGGATGAAGCTCAAACAAAGCCAGTGGTCAAGGAAGATGAAGATGAGAAAGAAAAGGAGAAAGCTTTGGCTGAGTTCAAGCAGTGGGTGAAAGATGATCTTATGGTGCTATCCGTGCTTCAGGGATCTCTTGAGCTGCATCTCCTTGAAGCCTACAGCTACTGCGAGACTCCTAAGCATCTATGGGAGGTGCTTCAAAAGACTTATGGTAACAAAACCAACTTAAGTCGTGTGTTTGAGTTGAAGGGAGCTATCAATGCTCTTGTTCAAGATGGTGAGGAGTTCGCCAAGCACTTGGGGAAGTTCAGAGCTCTTTGGAACGAGCTGGAGGGCTTAAGACCCAACACTACTGATCAAGATACACTCGCGGAGAGAAGAGAGCAAGATCAAATGTTCGGGCTTATGATGACATTGGATCCGGCCTATAAGGATGTGATAGCACACATCTTGAGGTCTACTACACTGCCATCCATGGAAGAGGTGTGCGCGCAGCTACAGAAGGAGGAGGGATCTATTGGTCTCTTTGGAGGGAAGAAGGATCTTTCCTTAGCACACAAGGCTGAAGAAGTACAAGCTAACAAGGCTATGTACAAGGGTGGAGATAGAAAGTATGGTGAGAGGTTCTCGGGTGATTGTGATCATTGCAAGAAGACAGGGCATAGGAAAAGCCAGTGCTGGATCTTACACCCACACCTCAAACCGCCGAAGTTCACAAAAGGTGGAGATGCAAGAGCTAACCTTTCTGCTGAAACAAATGGAGCTGGTCCATCCGGAGCTAGTCCAAGTGTGAAGGTGGGTGAAAGCGAAGGTAAAGCAATGGCATCTCAACAATTGGGCAGTAAGGGTGGAGACAATGAGACCATAAGGAGGTCTGACATCGAGTCCCTCATCAAAGCTCTTAAGGAGTCTGGTAAAACACTCGGAAACACTCTTGGTTACTCATATAATGCTCATCTTGTTTCAAGTGTTCCTGATAGGTTGCTAGACATGATTGAGCATGCATATAGTACTGAAAAAGCCTTGAATGTTTCTGATAAGTTGCTAGATGTTATTGAAAGCTTGCGGAATAGAAATGATCATCCTAGGACTCATATTGCTCAAAACATGCATAAGCCTTTGATTATTGATTCTGGTGCATCTCATCACATGATAAGTGATTGTAAGCTCATTAAGGATTTAGAACCGGCTCAAGGGCATGTGATGATTGCGAATGGTGCTAGGATTCCTATCAAAGGAGTTGGAAAACTCAAGTTGTTTGATAGGGATTCTAAAGCCTTCTACATGCCCGAGTTCACTTCTAATCTTTTATCTGTGAAAAGATGCACTAATGATCTCCAATGCAATGTTATTTTCACCCCTAATGAGGTTATGTTTCAGGATATTGAGAGTAGAAAGCTCATTGGACAAGGTGTTACCAAGGGAGAGCTTTATCTACTTCAAGACACTTTACCCATTTCTAGTTCCTGTTGTTCTTTCAATTCGGTCTCTTCTAATAATGATGCATTGTGGCATGCTAGACTAGGTCATCCTCACCTTAGAGCTTTAAGCTTGATGTTACCAGGTGTTGTTTTTCAAAACAATGATTGTGAAGCTTGTATTTTGGGAAAACATTGTAAAACTGTGTTTCAAAGATCAACTACTGTTTATGAAAATTGTTTTGATTTAATCCACTCTGATGTGTGGACATCTCCTTGTTTATCCAGAGATGGATACAAGTACTATGTCACCTTCATTGATGAGAAATCGAAATACACCTGGATAACTCTCATTAAAACAAAGGATAGGGTGATAGATGCATTCAAGAATTTTCATGACTATGTGACTAACCAATATAATGCCAAGATCAAGATTTTCAGGTCTGATAATGGAGGAGAGTACATAGGTCATGTCTTTAAAGACTATCTGTCCAAGCATGGGATCTTGCATCAAACTAGCTGCCCTTACACACCACAACAGAATGGTGTGGCTGAGAGGAAGAACCGGCATCTGATGGAAGTTGCACGAGCTCTTATGTTTCAAACGAGTGTACCAAAGAGATACTGGAGTGATGCTGTCTTAGCAGCTTGCTACTTGATCAACAGAACACCAACCAAGATACTGGAGGATCAAGCACCTTTTGAGGTACTTAACAAGAACAAACCAGTGCTAGATCACTTGAGAGTATTTGGTTGTGTGTGTTATGTGCTGGTACCAGGAGAAACAAGAAACAAGCTTGAAGCAAAGAGCTCTAAGGCAATGTTTATTGGGTACTCTACATCCCAAAAGGGATACAAGTGCTATGATCCGGATGCAAGAAGAGTACTGATCTCCAGAGATGTTAAGTTCATGGAGGAGAAAGGATATTATCAAGGCAAGAATTGGGAGGAGCTAGAAGAACTAGCTAGACCATCTGATAGAGCAGCCAGTCTACGGATGATATTTGAAGGACTTGGGATAGGAGTGACCCAGGATCAAGGGAGGCAACACACACCTCCTACAAATGGAACTGAAGAACCCACTCATCTTGATCATGAGGGAGGCAATACACCTGAAGCTGGAGGTCAAGGAGATCAAAGTTCAGGCAGTGGTCATGATCAAGTTGAGATGGGAGAAGGAAATGAAAGTCAGTCTGAGCAAGAGGATCAGACTCAACAAGAAGAAACGAGTGGAGTTCAAGAGGTACAATCCGAACCAGTGCAAGAAGTTCAACAAGTACCTGTCTTAAGGAGAAGCACACGGCAAAGGAGAGATGCTTCCAACTGGGTAAACACGAGAGTGTACTACAATGCCCAGGCTGTGGAGCATCCCTCTCAAGCTGTATGCTCGTTTGCTGAGTTTCCAGAAGAGCATTGTGCCTTTCAAGTAAGCTTGGATGAAAGTTATGTTCCAAGAAGCTATGAAGAAGCAATGCTAATACAAGAATGGAGAGATTCAGTCAATGCTGAGGCAGATGCTATGATTAAAAATGATACTTGGTATGAGAGTGAACTACCTAAAGGGAAGAAGGCAGTGACTAGCAAGTGGATCTTCACCATCAAGTATCTTCCAAATGGCAAGATAGATAGGCGCAAGACCAGACTAGTTGCAAGAGGGTTCACTCAGACATGGGGAGAAGATTATATAGATACATTTGCTCCTGTTGCTAAGCTCCATACAATCCGGGTTGTGCTATCACTAGCTGTGAACCAAGAGTGGGAGTTGTGGCAAATGGATGTCAAGAATGCTTTCTTGCAAGGAGAGCTTGAAGATGAGGTCTATATGCTTCCACCTCCTGGTCTTGAACACTTAGTGAAGAAAGGGAATGTTTTGAGATTGAAGAAGGCTATCTATGGTCTCAAGCAATCACCTAGAGCTTGGTACCATAAGTTAAGCACCACACTGAATGGAAGAGGTTTCAGGAAGTGTGAACTCGATCATACCCTATTCACTTTGGTTACACCATCAGGTATCATTGTAATCCTTGTATATGTGGATGATATTATCATTACTGGTTCTGATAAAGCAGGTATCAAGGAAACTAAGGACTTTCTCAAATCTGTGTTTGAGATTAAAGACTTGGGAGAGATGAAATATTTCCTTGGAATTGAGTTGTGTAGATCCAAGGAAGGGTTGTTCATCTCTCAAAGGAAATATACACTTGATCTCTTGAAAGATGCAGGTGCATATGGAGGCAAGGTAGCTAAGATGCCCATGGAGGATGGGTACAAGGTTCCACGTGAGGGGGAGATTGAAGATAGCAAGCCATTCCATGATCCAAAGCTTTATAGAAAGCTTGTAGGTAAGTTGATTTACTTAACCATCACACGGCCTGACATTTGTTTTGCTGTGAATCAGGTGAGTCAACATATGCAAACTCCAAAGGAACATCACTGGCGTATGGTGGAAAGGCTGTTGATGTATCTGAATGGAACTCAAGGTCTTGGTGTTTGGATGGGTTGCAACAAAAGCACTGAAGTGGTGGGCTACTGTGATGCTGATTGGGCAGGAGACCGGGTTGATAGAAGATCAACTACTGGCTATTGCACTTTCATTGGTGGGAACTTGGTTACTTGGAAGAGTAAGAAGCAGAAGGTGGTCTCTTGTTCTAGTGCAGAAGCTGAGTATAGAGCTATGCTGAAGCTTACAAACGAGCTGGTGTGGATCAAAGGGATTCTGAAGCACTTGGAGATTGATCAAGCTACACCAATGACAATGCATTGTGATAACCAAGCAGCTATTCACATTGCATCCAACTCGGTGTTCCATGAGAGGACCAAGCACATAGAGGTTGATTGCCACAAGGTTAGGCAGATGATTGTGCTCGGAGTAACCTTACCTTGCTACACAAGGAGTGAAGATCAGTTGGCTGATGTGTTCACCAAAGCAGCTAGGCAGAAGACAATGGAGTCCATACACATCAGACTAGGACTCATTGATCTTTCTCCTAGCCGGAGCTGATCCCCTTAGCTATGGAACTCTCACTCTTTTTCCCTCATCAAGGTTTTGTCCCACTGGGTTTTCCTTGGTGAGGTTTTTAACGAGGAGAGTTTCATGGCTTTCCAAGCTTGACTTGTTCCATATGGTCAAGCTTGAGGGGGAGTGTTAAACTGAAGTGTATAAATGGTGAGGAGGAGTTCAGGATGAGTCTATGAAGCTAAGGGATCATTTGGGAGAAGTGGTGTAATAGTAAATAGTGTCATGACAACTATTTACTATTACAAAGTACTATACACTATTTGGGAGACTTGGAACACAAGTGAAGTGCAAGATCGACCAAAGGAGTGAGATAGGCGCGCTTAAGGTCTAAGAGGAAGAGTGGAACTGTTAGTGACCGTTTAAGGATAAGGTTTCTTATCCTTAACCAAAGCAAAAGCAAGACAGGCTGTAAAGAGAACTGCGCAGCTCTTCTTCCCTTGACCAGGCGTGTGTGCATTCTGAGCCATGTATCTCTTTGACTTCACATGCTTTCAATAGTATCCTGAAAGCCCTAGTCTATGCTTTTCTTTCCTTTATATACTGATGTATTGTCGATCCTTGAGAGCCATGAAATAAGAAACACTTTTCTCTTAAGCTTTGCAACAATGGTTACATAATTTCTCTTTACTCTCTTCTCGGATTCTCTTCATTTCTCTTCTATTCTCTCAATACCAATCTTATTCTCTAAAATCATAAGGGACACAAAGTTCTTGAGCCACTTTTGGAGGACCATTTGGAGGAAGTTAGGTACAAGCTCTTGTTCTCTACCACTTGCCATCCTCAAACTGATGGACAAACTGAGGTTGTTAACCGCACTCTATCCACTCTCTTGAGAGCCACGGTTGGTAAGAACTTGAGGAATTGGCTTGATTGTTTACCTTCATTGAATTTGCTTATAATAGAGTTCCTCATTCAGCTACTAAACTTTCACCTTTTGAGATTGTGTATGGTTTTAAGCCAATGACTCCTTTAGATCTCTCTCCTATTCTACCACAAAAGGATCAGATGGTGAGTACTGATGGTGAGACTAAGGCTGAACTTATTGAAGAAAATCCACCAGGAGGTTAAGGAGAACCTAGAGAAGCAAAATGAGCAAAACAAGAAGCAAGGTGACAAGGGAAGAAGGAGGTTTCATTTGAACCAGGAGATTGGGTTTGGTTACATATGAGCCCGAGAGGTTCCCAAAGCAAAGGAAGTCCAAGCTCTCACCAAGGGGAGATGGCCCATTCAAAGTCTTGAAGAAGATCAATGACAATGCCTATCAATTGGAGCTGCCGGTTGAGTTTAATGTTTCTTCTACTTTCAATGTGTCAGATTTATCTTACTTTCATGCAGATGAAACTGTTCTGAGGTCAGAACCTTCTCAAGAGGGAGAGAATGATGAGGACATAGAACAGACATCAACATTCCCACACTTAGACAAGCTCCAAGGACAAGATCAGGAACTAGAGGTGTTACTGCCAGCTTTAACAAAGCCATAGAAGTTCTTCTCATCAAGAGCAACATCAACACCAAGCTAGAAGCCATCACAAACCGCATGGATCAATTCACTATAACCGGAGGAGAAGCTAATAAAGATGAAGCTTATGTTATACAAGTTGGTCCAAAGGATGATGATAATATATGGTCCATTCTTCCTCACAAAGGAATGGTTTCCTTATTTGTCATCACGCCTAAGTGAAACGGTGAGCATTGAGAAGAGAAGAGCAAGCCTTCAAACGACATCACTTCACAAGATCAAAAGAGGCTCCTCTCCAACGGCTACTTTCTTTTCAAATCTCATCCGCATCAAGGTAAGTAAGGTAAGTCCATTTACATTATGATTTATATCCTATGGTTTATCTTGCAGGGTCTTGAGACATTTTATTTCTTTTATTTCATTTCGTTGAGTCAGGCATTGTTTAGCCTATGCTTTCTTAAGTCCTAGATCGAGTCTTTGTATTGTTTTTGCTTCAAGACCCCTAGAAGGGCACAACTGCATTGGACACTATATAAGTCCCTTATAAGCAGTCTTTGAGAATTTGTATGGATTAAGAGAGTATGAGTGGAGATTTGTTAAGAACCATATGAAGAACAAAGAGATAAACCGAGAGAGAGACAAGAAAGAGAGAGAGAGAGGTTTGCGCAAAGTAACAAGAGAGAGATGAGGAAAATATTTCCTTGATTGATTTGGTGTACATACAACAATGTTAAATAGAGGATTTAGAGTAATAAGGACAACAAGAGATATATTAATCTAAGATGGTCTTCTCCATGCGCTGAGCAGAGAGAGAGTGACGAGTCTGAGGTTGGAAAGGGACAGCTCCCAACGGCAGGGAGAACATGTGACTAATATCATATTTAATTTGCCACTTGCTCTGATCTTGTCTTGACTTCACCAACGGTCTCCTCTATTCAAACCACTCTTCTTGACATATATTCTTCTTGCTTTGATACAAAGGCTTGGTCGGATAGATTACTTGATCTCCAAGACTGTACGGAATTACTTGTCTTCCAAGCTTGTGCTGATCAAGTAATTCTCAACTCTCCGGATGACTTCTTATCCTTCTCTTCTCTATTTCTGTATGATCACACCTCTTTATTGATTCATGTCAACACTCCCCCTCAAGCTTGACCATATGAGACAAGTCAAGCTTGGAATGTCATGAAGCAATCCCTCATCAAAACCTTGCAAAGAAAACCCATTGGGACAAAACCTTGCAAGGAAAAAGAGTAGAATGCTTCATGGCAGGGGATCACTGACATGAGAGATCTATGAGTCCAAGCTTTGGATGAATGAACTCACAGACTTTGCTGCTGGCTGCCTTGGTGAAGATGTCAGCTAGTTGATCCTCACTCCGTGTATAGCATGGGAGTATCACTAGCTGTTCCACTGCTTGTCTCACTTTGTGGCAGTCCACTTCTATATGCTTAGTCCTCTCATGGAATACTGAGTTGCTTGCGATGTGTATTGCTGCTTGGTTGTCACAATGCATGGTCATTGGTGCACTGATCTCAATGCCCAAATCCTTGAGTAGACCTTTGATCCATATCAGCTCACTGGTAAGCTTCCTCATAGCTCTATATTCTGCTTCAGCACTTGAGCAAGATACCACCTTTTGCTTCTTGCTCTTCCATGTGACCAGATTCCCTCCAATGAATGTGCAATAACCTGTGGTTGATCTTCTATCTACTCTGTCTCCAGCCCAATCAGCATCACAATACCCCACAACTTCAGTGCTCTTGTTACACGCCATCCAAACTCCTTGGCCTGGCGCCTCTCTTAAGTATCTCAAGATCCTTTCTACCATGTTCCAATGATGCACCTTAGGAGCTCCCATGTGTTGACTCACTTGGTTCACAGCAAAGCACACATCTGGTCTGGTAATGGTCAAGTAGATGAGCTTGCCCACCATTCTTCTATACTTCTTGACATCTTGAAATGGAGTAGCTTCATACTCCCCCTCTCGCAGCACCTTGTAGCCTTCTTCCAATGGTGTTTTGGCCTGTCTACTTCCAATGTTTCCTGCCTCATTCAAGATATCAAGTGTGTACTTCCTTTGAGATATGAACAGCCCCTCTTTAGAGCGGCAAAATTCAATCCCTAGGAAGTACTTTAACTCTCCCAAATCCTTAATATCAAAAGTAGATTTGAGAAAAGATTTAGTTGAGATGATACCTTCCTTGTTGCTACCAGTGATGATTATGTCATCAACATATACCAGTATGACTATGATACCTTCCTTGCTGGTGAGAGTGAAGAGAGAATGGTCTGCTTGAGACTTTACAAAGCCTCTTCCATTTAATGTTGAGCTTAGCTTGTGGTACCATGCTCTTGGAGATTGTTTCAATCCGTAGATGGCTTTCCTGAGTCTAAGCACATTTCCTGGTTTCACCATGTCTTCAAGGCCAGGAGGAGGTCTCATGTATACTTCATCATCTAACTCTCCTTGAAGAAATGCATTCTTCACATCCATTTGCCACAAGTCCCACTCCAAGTTGACCGCAAGTGAGAGTAGAATTCTTATGGTGTGCAGTTTTGCCACTGGTGCAAATGTGTCCAAGTAATCTTCACCATACACTTGAGTGTAGCCTCTTGCCACCAGTCTGGTTTTCTTCCTCTCTGGCTTTCCATTGGCTCCATACTTGATTGTGAAGAGAAGCCGGCTTGTCACTGCTTTCTTCCCTTTGGGAAGCTCACTTTCAAAGTATGTTTCATTCTTTTCCATAGCTCCCATCTCTTCTCCAACAGATGCTCCCCACTCCTCATCTTGCATGGCTTCCTCATATGTCTTTGGAATCCATTCTTGATCCAATTCAGTGATGAAAGCTTGATGCTCTGCTGGATAGTGAGCTAGTGAGCATACTGCACTAATGGGATGCGCCACAGCTTTGGCATTGAAGTAAACCCTTGTGTTGATCCAATCTGAGGCTGGTCTCCTGTTCCTTGTACTCCTTCTCAAGGGTTGTATCTGATCAGCTTGATTGTTGTCACTTGGTTCCTCATGAGTTTCAGTGGCTGCTTGTGGTTGTGATCCCATCTCATCTTGATCATGAGATTCTCCTGAGTTCTCTTCAGGCTGAGCTTGCGCAGATTGGTCATTTCCATGGCCCCCTTCATGATCAGGATGAGATACTCCAACTTCTTCTACTACTTCTTCAGCAGCCCGAGTGGATGTCTCCCTGACCTTTTCTGGTTCCTTTGGTAGACTGATACCAAGTCTCTCCATAATGATCCTCAGGTTGTTAGCTCTATCAGTGGCTGATTGAGAAAGATCCTTGAGTTCATCCCAACTCTTCTCATCATAGTAGCCTGTTGATTCCATGAACTTAACATCCCTTGATACCAGAACTCTTCTAGTCTCTGGTACATAACATTTGTAACCCTTCTGGTGTGTTGAATACCCAATGAACATTGCCTTTCTACTCTTGGCCTCCAGCTTGTTTCTAAGCTCTCCTGGAATCAAAACAAAACACACGCACCCAAACACACGCAAGTGATCTATGGATGATTTAGTTTTGTTCAATACCTCATATGGAGTGGCATTGTGAAGAACTCTTGTTGGCGTGCGGTTGATAAGATAAGCAGCAGTAACCACTGCATCTCCCCAAAACCTCTTAGGCACATTGGAGTGAAACATCATGCTCCTGGCCACTTCCATCAAGTGTCTATTCTTTCTCTCTGCCACGCCATTTTGTTGAGGTGTGTAAGGACAACTGGTTTGATGTATGATTCCGTGTGAAGCTAAGTGTTGTTTGAAGGCTGTGCTAGTGTATTCACCACCATTATCTGATCTAAGAATTTTAATCTTGACATTGAAATGGTTAGTGACATAATTCTGAAAATTTTTAAAGGCTTCTAACACCCTATCTTTTGATTGCAGCAGAGTGATCCAAGTATACTTAGACTTTTCATCTATAAAAGTCACAAAGTACTTATGCTGTTCTCTAGATGCACATGGGGCAGTCCATACATCAGAATGGATTAAATCAAAGCAATTATCATAGATGGTCATTGATTTAGGAAACACATTTCTACAATGTTTTCCTAATATACAAGCCTCACAATCACTTTTAAAAGAAATACTAGGCAACAGGATGTTCAAGGCAAGAGAATGAGGATGTCCTAATCTAGCATGCCATATTACATCTTTAGGGAATTCAGAAACAGAATTAAAATAGCAAGATAAATCAGAAGCTGGTCTTGTGTCCTCAAGCAAGTACAAGTCTCCCTTGGTAACACCTTTTCCAAGCAACTTACTAGGATCAATATCCTGAAAAGACACACTGTTAGGCCTGAAAGTAACTTGACAATTCAAATCATTAGTCACTCTTTTAACCGACAGCAAGTTAGAAGCAAATGTGGGCATGTAAAAAGCTTTAGACACTTTGTCAAACAATTTTAGATCACCAACTCCTTCTATTGGAATTTTATCTCCATTGGCTATCATCACATTTCCTAAGGCAGGTTGAATGTTTTTAATCAAGTTTAAATCACTAATCATATGGTGTGATGCACCAGAATCAATAATCAGAGGTTTAGCAGTTTTAAAAACACTCATAGAGCTACCAACAGTGTGAGAAGCACTAAGAGAAGTACCAAGAGTTTTAGGTATACCGGATTCTTTTAAGGCCTTGATGAAAGCACTTAAGTCAGACTTTGTGATGATCTCATCTAGATTGGCCCTTGGTGTAGCATACACTGATGCAGAGGTCATGGCACTCCCCACGCCACTGCTGCTTGCTCCCATAGGGTGTGGTGTGGTCGGCTCTGCCCCATCAGTTGAAAGGTTTGCTCTTGCATCCTGGTGCTGAGGGCGAGTTTCCCTGAACTTGTTTGGCTTCAAGTGAGGGTGAAGGAGCCAGCACTTGTCCTTTAGGTGACCTCTCTTCTTGCAATGGTCACAGATCAAGGCTTTCTTCTCCTCTTGCTTGTATGCCTTGTTGGCCACAGCTTCTTCAGCCTGGTGAGCCATGTTCAGGTCTCCTTTGTTGCCAAATAAGCCCACTGATCCTTCCTCTTTCTGGATTTGAGCGCATACTTCATCCAGGTCAGGAAGCTTGTCAGATCTCAAGATATGCTTAATCAAGCTACCATAAGATGGGCTGAGGGTGAGCAGCAGTCCAAACACTTTATCCTCTTCACGCCTGGTTAGGAGAGTGGTAGGATCTGTTGTGTGTGGCCTTAGTATCTCCATCTCTGCCCAAAGAGACCTGAACTTGCCAAAGTGAGGTTGGAACTCTCCATCTCCTTGGTTAAGGGCGCCAATGGCTCTTTTCACTTCAAATACTCTAGTAAGGTTGGAGACATTTCCATAGACCTTGTAGAGAGTATCCCACAGCTGCTTGGTAGTCTCACAGTAGGAGTAAGACTCCATTATTGCTGGTTCAAGAGAGCTGAGGAGAGCTGAGAGCACCATGAGGTCTTCTTGACTCCATTTTTCTTCATCAGCTACCACCACTACCTCTTTTCCATCTTCTCCTTGGGTGATTTGTTTTGGAGCAGCTTCTGTTGTAGCATACTTCCATAAACCTCTTCCTCCAAGGGCTCTCTTCACCATCCTTGCCCAGAAGAGGTAGTTAACCCCTTTCAAGGTCACAGGTATGTTGAGATGTTTGTTGTTGTTGTTGTTTTCTTCCATTCTTCCTTCAGAATCGCCAAGAACTTTCCAAGAACAGGAGAGAGAAAGTTTAAAGAAAAAGATTGAAACAAGAACAGAGTGTTTGCGGAAGTTTGATTTAGGTTCAAGAGCTTTGTTGCTCTGATACCATGAGAATTTGTATGGATTAAGAGAGTATGAGTGGAGATTTGTTAAGAACCATATGAAGAACAAAGAGATAAACCGAGAGAGAGACAAGAAAGAGAGAGAGAGAGGTTTGCGCAAAGTAACAAGAGAGAGATGAGGAAAATATTTCCTTGATTGATTTGGTGTACATACAACAATGTTAAATAGAGGATTTAGAGTAATAAGGACAACAAGAGATATATTAATCTAAGATGGTCTTCTCCATGCGCTGAGCAGAGAGAGAGTGACGAGTCTGAGGTTGGAAAGGGACAGCTCCCAACGGCAGGGAGAACATGTGACTAATATCATATTTAATTTGCCACTTGCTCTGATCTTGTCTTGACTTCACCAACGGTCTCCTCTATTCAAACCACTCTTCTTGACATATATTCTTCTTGCTTTGATACAAAGGCTTGGTCGGATAGATTACTTGATCTCCAAGACTGTACGGAATTACTTGTCTTCCAAGCTTGTGCTGATCAAGTAATTCTCAACTCTCCGGATGACTTCTTATCCTTCTCTTCTCTATTTCTGTATGATCACACCTCTTTATTGATTCATGTCAACAGATTAGTGGTTCCAAATAAAGCTTCTTAGATCGTGGTTCATCCTGGTTTGATAAGAATCATGAAGATATT
>NW_026618209.1:0-13252 GCF_000801105.2 Raphanus sativus
TTTAAAATAAATATAAGCTCCAGTAATCTTGTCTCCTTTGAATCTGTGTACCTAATGTTATACATATATCATCAAAACAACTAATTATCTAAATGTTTTATTGGTTAACTATCATCTAAAAATATCTTTCGATCATCCTCTGTGTTAGAACAACTACATATATTTTTGATCAGTTTGTTCATCATTTTACTTATTTTTCTAACATTAAGAATATTTCAGAACTATGAAGAAATCCACAAAGAAGTAATGTGGCACAAGATGAATTTTCACTCTGGATATTCAAATGAGACGTATATTTTTAATCAGTTTGTTCATCATTTTACCATTGTAGATGAATGATATTTATTTTGTGTTGATCATATGAAAGTATTGTTTTCGTTGTTGATGTTTAAAGTGAAGTTTAATTTATGAAAAAGGGTAAGAAAATAAGATAAGAAGCCATGAGCATACGTCCAGAAGAGTCCATGTGACTTCACAAGCTTCTCTTTTATTGTCTCTCAGGTACTTTCCCAAGAACACAGCTTCCAATTTTCCAATGGGCTTGTTTTCTTATGTCATCCTCCGAATCATTCCCCTTATCATTGTTACATTTTTCCCCTTCTCTTCTTAATCTTTGTTTTTATTCTATATTATCAAAACCAAATTGATTAATTATAAGCATACGTTACATTTATATACTGAATTTTCAGCATAATTAAATAAAACTTTATAGAATAACAAACAAACAAGTTAATCGAAATATTTATATATATATAGTCCTTCATTATGTTAAATATATGTCTCAGACTCCACTTTCAGTTTATTATGATGGATGTTTCCTATTTTTTGTTTGCAAATATTGTGACTATATATTGATTGTTTAGGTAATTTTGTCATTTGAGAGATAAACTCTCCTGCAATATTAATATGAGTAAACTTGTTGAAGTTCGGAAAACCAAATAAAAATGTTTTTGATAGTTTTCTAATTACAGAAGAAAAACCCAATAACAGTGTCAAAAATAGGAAAGGAACGAAGATTTTGGGAGAAACTATACCTCTTCTCTTGCTCAGGTGAAATGATAGCTTTTTTCTGTCACATGTGAAGATAAGAAATCTTTGATATTACTTAACGCAAGTTATTTTGTGATATATTCATTAATTAAAGATATATACATTCTTGGAAGGACACTAGCCAACTCTTGATCCATAGACTGGATATTTTTTATGAACAGGGAGAAATACTTATAATACCGTTGATCCATAGACTGGATATTGTTTATGAACATTTTGTCTTCAGATTTACAGTGACTTCCTATATGACCACTCATGTTCTAGTTAGTACCTTCCACTCTAGATTACATGACATATAAACATGTCTATAAGGACATCTTAAATGGTACATTATAAATCATCTCCAATGATACTTTATAATTTTCATTCTAAAATAATGCAATTTTATTATAGAGTTGTATTTGCTTTAATTGTTTATTTTATAATAGAATTACACTATAATAGAGTGAAATATAAAGAAATATCGTTTTACTCTAAATATAGAGTTAAAAAATATTCATTTATATCTCACTGTATTATTAGAGCAATTCTATTGTAGAGTAAATCATTGGAGCAAATGCAACTCTATAAAAGAATTACACGAAGAAAATTATAGAGTGTCATTGGAAATAGTCTAATTCTCTATATAATTTACTCCAAAATCGAATAACTCTATTATAGTGTTGCATTTACTCCAATGATTTACTATATAATAGAGTTACTCTATATATATAGTGAAATATAGAAGAATGTTGTTTTTTACTCCAAAATGTCATTCCATTATAGATTAACTTTATTATATAGTAAATTATTGGATCAAATCCAACACTATAATAAAATTATTCTATTTTAAAATGAAATATAGAGAGAGTTATAATACACTGGAGATGTCTAAGAAATAACATTTTCAATTCAGCTAATAAATTGTTTGACTACTCAGTTTTTAATCGATCTCAAATCATCATATAATTTGGGAAACTAAAGCCAATTAGTTGACCAATGGGATTATGGTAACTTAAATCTAAATATCTTTAGCACAAATCTATAGAACCATACACGAAAAAGTTTAGTTACAGGTGGATGTTGCAGCAACAGTTCCCGGCATGAGACTTTTGCTTTTCGTCATCTGATTCTTATTTTTTAAGTTTTTCAGTCAAGTTGTTTTTGGGTTTTAGGGTTGATGTTTTTTTTTTTGACTAAAATTTTAGGGTTGATGTTTCTATCTCCAATGATCCATTTAAGGCTTTAGGTTGTTCTGGCTTGTGTTTTGTTTTCAACTTGTTTATTGTAGCTTCACAAAGTTAATAATGAACAAAATTGAGACGATTAAAGAAGAAAATTTCTCTATAAATCATGAAAAATGATATATCGTTTTTTTTTTGTAATATTAGAATGATTCGCATGTTTGTGTAGGTGCAGGTACGAAAACATTTAGTTATTTACCTTTGACTCTAATAAGATTGTCATGACACTGTTAATGTATCATTAACATATATCTATTCTATTTCCAGTGTGAAAAAATCATTACTTTTTCAGTTTTTATTTATACTCCATACTTTTTGTAATAATTTCAAACAAATATTAAAGTGTTAAAGAAAATAAAGTCAAGTAATTCACATAAATTAATTATAAATATTATAATTTTTTCCACATAGATATGCATGCGCGTATCAAATAGCCATTGTATATTTTTTTTCTATACCATCTATGTTAATTGTTTTCTTACTGTATCGATTCTAACGTGCTCAAATTTATAAATAATCTGACCCACTATGTTTCTTTTATCTTTTGACTAGGCTATCGCTGTTGCTATATTTAGTTTATCACTCCCCTCCGAGTACTTATGATAGGTGTCAACTTATTACTTAGATAATACTGGCTTTTCTTGATTGTTCAATGTATTTCCGTGATCTTTGGTTTAGCAATATTTTATTGTCTACGTAATAATTTAAACAAAATAGGTTTTAAACAAAATAGGGTTCATCAATGATGTCAAGAATTAATAACTGTCAGTTACAAAAAAAAAGAATTAATAACTGTAGCTACTAAACTAGTAACATTACTTAATTCAATCATTTTTGGTGTCTGAGTACAATAACATGAAAACAAATAATTTTTGCCGAAGGACAGCTATGTCGTCTTCGATAGAGCTTTGACAAAATACATAAAATTTAATTATGATAAAACAAACTAAAACATTTTAGTTTCTAAATACCAACTAACTTATTATAAATTGGTTGTATTTATTAAACACGGCAGGATATCAGATTTCTCTAAACCTGAACTCTAATTACGATTAGTATAAAACAATCTCCCAGTCGGTAATTTTTTATTTATACACAAAAAATATAAACAGATGACACTGAGAATGCAGTAATTTTGCTAGCGTGTAACACGTTGCAGGTTTTTTGGTTGTCGTATATTTCAGACGCCCACTTTCTTTAGTTCTCATCCCATGTCTATTTATTTTAAAGCTCTAATATATTAGAACATAAAATCTGTAGTGATTTTATTTGTTCCGATAGTGAAAAAATGCGATTGTTTAATACGTTTAGTAAATCAAATGATTTATGAGTCGTGATGCTCTCTGGCCACAATTTTGTCGGATTTGTGGCAACTCTTTTTGGTAAAATGTTCAAGAATTTTTTTGTTAAATATTGTGGCAACTCTTTTCGTATTAAACTTAAGATCTCATTTTTGTGACTGTTGTTGTCAGTAGACTCATATTTCTTCTCTACCAATAATTGGTCCATGCTTTGTTGAAAATTTCTTAAAGATTTGATCACTGGTTCTGGGTCACATACATTATATTAAACTCAAAGAAGCTTTACCTTTAAGTTCTAAGAAAAAGAAGCTTCACCTTATAAATAAGTTTAAAAAAAAGTTCAAGAAAACTGCTCAAAATGAAAACAAATATATAGTTTATTTTTCGAAATGAAAACAAATCTACAGAAAAACAAATCTATGCGGGGCCATCAGTTGAAAGATATTAACACGTTTTCAAGGTTTAGTTCAAAAATTGTTGTGTTGGTCTGGTGTTCCAACTGCATGCAGCTATTGCTCTCAGTAACTCTAAACAATAAAAATTGGAAGTTGGAACTATTACACAATTACTAATACAGAACTTGAAATGTTACATCAATAACAATAAAATTAATCATCCTAATAAAATACAACTTTAATATACGTTTAAAATAAAATTCCTTAACTGGTAGTAAATGGACATTAATCAGTTTAAAAATAGAAAAAAAATCGACTAGCATATGGTGCAACCGTAAATTCCGCTGCCCTAAATTCATACATGAGATAATAATGTGTACTTGTCCGAATCAACTCCTCATCAGATTTTCATACCATATCATTAATTAGTTCTGCTAATATAAATAGACGATAATTAGAATACACTGCGATATATATACATCGTCAGCCCCAACTTGCATTCCACACGGCTAGGAGGATCATACCTGGCGTGTATTAAGTTATTTCCCTTTTTTTGTTGTAGTTGTTAAATTGTAACTTCATTTGACAAAACGTTCTTTGTTTGTAGAAAGAAGTTGAAAACCTACACATTTGCCTTCTTGATAAAAAATTTAAGTTTAATACTATGAAGTAGGGTTTTCTCTTTTTTTTTCTGGTAGAAAAATTTACAAGTAGTGCACAAAATAGTGACACCTCCTCACATATTTTAGAACTGTAAGAACTACTATAAAAAAAAAAAAGCAATGGTTTCTGATTTGGAGAAATCTTGGTAAATGAATCCAGAATGCCATTAAGATTACAAATAAAGAAAGGCAAAGGTCTATCATCAATCGTTTGTGGAGAATCACAAATGTCTTAATAAAATTGATATGCTAATTTAGAAATGATGTGGCACCATTAAAATGCATTTTTATTGGTGTATTAGTTAATCCGATGTGGACACTTTAGATGTTGAGGAATAAGAAATTTTAGTATTGGAAGATACCAATAAATGTATATATCCAAAAATAATATTTTTGGGAGTATATTTAATTACAAAAGTATAGTTTATTTTAGAAAATCTACAACTATCAGAAAAAGATTCTTAAAATATTTAATCCTTACAAAAAGAATTGGTGGTATTTTTAGTATTATTTTGTTTTTTTATTAGTAATATTCATGGTGTTTTAAAAAGCGGTGGTAATAGTATACTATATTAGAAATATGTATACTAAAAAATATACTCTTTTCATGACCGTCAATGCAAAAGTAAAGACACAAAAAATGACAAAAATATGAAGATGGAATTTGATAGTGACAAAACAAAGCTGCATTAATAGCAGAAAAAAAACTAAATAAAAAAAAAAACTAAATCAATACTTTCTTCGTTTTCATAAAGTTACATACTCTAAACAAAAAAAATGTTTCAAAAAAAATATTTTATATTTTCAATACATGTTTTATCTACTAATTACAAAATTTAAAAAACTTAATTGCACTTATTAGATTTTTATTGGTTTAAAACTATAGAATAATCACAAAAATTATGAATATATAAATGAAATTTAATACAGTATGTTTTATTAATATATGTGAAAACTAAAAAATATGTAAATTTCGAGAAACGGAGAGAGAGTAACAAGGATAAAAGTGACATTGGTGCCAGTCCTATATAAAAGACGCATATATTACTGCTGGCTCGTGTAAACGCGATTTTATATAATTTTCTAATTAATTATATCTTGAACATGAGATTGTATAATCTAACCTATTTTCCAATACGATGGAGAATTTAATCATTTTTTTAATTTACAGTGTAATTGAGTTTCCCGAGAAAACCGGGGATGTTGGTACCTAAAACTCTGGGAAATGTTGTAAGTATGCTGTTGGTGTTACTCGGTGACTTCAAGATTCGCTTCGAACCATTTACGTTAATTCTCATGATTCACCATTTTTAACTTACCACTCTGCCATGTCACTCCCTATCATTTTACTTTCATCAGTGTTTGGCCTAATTGGTTATTTTTGTCACAGACCTACTGATTTTTTTTTTGTCGTCATACAATCAGGATCATTAATCAACAATGATATCATTCGCCCATTACGGAAATTGTAGGGCTGTCCTGTCCAGAGTTTGAGCTTTCTAAAATACCGTGAAAACAAAATGTTAAAAAAGGTTCTTAGACATATTAATATGGTTTAGACAAAGATATTTAGTCATATACGTGACAGTGCTCAAAGCAAACTCTCCGTTTACTTCTTGTCAGACATTATGAAATGCACATGAACTGCTCAACTGAAACATAAGAAATAACAAGATGTGCCATTCATCGCTTGACTTTGCTAGCACGTTGAAAACAATGAGAACAGAACAACACATAGTTAGAGTCAATCATTCAACATGCAAGAGTTCTTTTAGTGATCAAAACAAGAATGCCAAAAGCTAAGCAAATATGTAATTATTTTGATTAAATCTTATAAACACATAGTCACTACATATAACTAAACTTAGCTCTGGTCATTTATGATCTGCTTGACATCTCAGGGATGGTGGAGAAAGACAAATGCCGACCTCTCGATGTTTCATCAGAAGAAAGCAGCAAAATATAATTTGGAGGACGGACGGCACAGGGGACATTTGAGTGGCAGTATGCTATATATACTCTGATTGTTTTTTTTTTTATAAATTTTATCGGCTGATCCGGTCGGTCCCGAAAAAATGCACACATTTAGTATTTCAAAGTGGAGTAGTCCGAAGAATAGCATGGATCGATCATCTGTTGCGGTCCAACCATGTAATCTATTTGTGTCGAAACCCAAATTTGGACTAACCAAGTAATGATAATTTAGTTTAAAAAAAAATCGAACCTAAAACTAACGTGGATACAAACAAAACTCTAAGAGATCACTTTTATCCACCAAACTCTAAGAGATCACTTGGTTCTACTAGGACACCACCACTTGGTTCTCTTATTGTTTTTTCCGTAGCAGTTACGTGTCAAAATTGAATATATTTGGTTTACACGTGTTGACCGGTTAAACTAGAACAGGAGAGATCCAATTTGAGCCGTTAAAACTCTTACACTTAGTTACTTACTCGTCACCGAGATGTGTGAACAGGCCGAGCTCATTGTATCTGTAAAAGACGTTGATTGGGTTCTAGTCTTATAGATTATAGGGGACTCTGACGAAAGTACATTGTTCCTTAAGTATATGCTACACTTGTGTTGTTCAAAAAAAAATGCTACACTTGTAAACTTATGGCCACATATACTGAAACATGAACGAAAACACCCACGATGAATGCTTATTAATTGTTGACAAAAGAAAAAAAAATGCTTATTAATTAGCTGAAACATGGATAAAACTGCTGGAGCTAAAGATGTCGATCAAGCTATCTACTATGTGGACAAGGAGCCAGAGTAAAAGAACCGTAGAGCCAAACAAATCAAACCGGATGAATTACTGATTTTGAATTTCTTTCTTTAAGAAAAGAACTGTCAGATGTTTTTTGGACTTCAGTCAGTGTGTAACAAACCACTGAAAAGCAAAGGTTTAACAATGGCATATTATCTCTTAAAATAAAAAAGCCATGTCCTGCAACATCATTTCATTAAAAAAAAAAAAGAAATGTAACAACTCTTGTATCAAACACCCATCAATGTTTGGGTTTATCCTCAAAAGCTTCCTCGTTCCCTTTACTCTTCCGCTACCTGGAATCAATCAATCTAATTAGTATTTTTTTTTTTTTAAAAACACACTCAACACACCCAAAACTGTAAAGAAACGTAACAACTCTTGACCATTTGGTATCCTTTAGGCTTTGAGAGGGACTCTTAAACACACACACCAAAGACTACTTTTCTTCGTTTCTCAGCTTCGATTCTTGATTCTTATTATTATCTACCTAATCACTAATACTTAGGACTAACCTGAGATACAGAAGAGGAAGATGTCTCTGTACTCTTGGGAGCTACCAAAGCGGAAGAGGATGATGCATCAAAGACGCGAGAACAATCAGTGTAAGCAGATCCAATACCGAGTCCAGCACCAAACGCAATCGACGCCCATCTCGTCACGGGACTCCCTAATGCCAAACACACAAGAGAAATTGATTAATCATCGTAATTAAAAAAATCATAACTGAATCGGAAAAGTGGAGTAAAAAAATAACCGAACTGAAGAAGAGAAGACCGGCGAACGCGCCGCCGAGGGAGGAGTAGACTACGCGACGAGCCGTGAGATCGAGACACGCGTCCCATTTGGTGTCGACATCATTGCTTTTCTTCTTCTTCTCCATTTTTTCGCAAATTCGATTCTATTTTTTTTTTTTACGATTTGGTTTCTCAGAGAGTTCGTTCTTTTCCTTCTTCACTTTTTCTCGATGTCTAGAGTTTGTTTTGGGTGCCAGGCGAAGAATCACGGGCCAGGGTATGGGCCGATTCTTTTATTCAGTATTGGGCCGCATAGATTTAACATTTTTATTTATTTTGGTGTGCGACTGAATCGTTTTCATTGATTTTAATTCTTTTTATTTTTATTTTTAAAGTAAGTGAATTTCAAATAACAAAAGTGGAATTGTTGAACAACAACGAATACAAGGTGGAACTAATAATGATAATTTTAATTATCCAGTAATCAGATGTTTAATATATTGATCTAAATATGTAATATCAATTATCTTTAAGGCAAAAAAGTTTAGCTAAAATGTCTACTAGATGTGAAATGAATTAGGCAATTCTCGTTTTGGTATCTAAACGCTGCATTTGGATGGTAATACTCAGATATTGTTCGTTTGGACACACTATTATAACAGCATCTGTATACAATATCTATATGCAAAATTTATAATATCTGATTACCTTAGATATTAGAGATGCAAAAAAATGTAGAGTTTGGATATTTTACATATACATCTAAAATTTCAAAAGACCTAAATATCATTAGCAGAATATAAAAATTAGCTAATTAGCTATTATAATTATTATAATATTTTCATCATAAACCATGTTTTCTTGTTGATACAAAAAAAAACTATTTTCTAATAAAAACCGAAAATCATATTTTATTGCTAAAACTGTGAAATCATAATTTTTTGTTAAACCGAAATTATGGTTTTTCTGTCAAACTGTAAAATTGCATTTTTCTACTAAGTAAAATTGCTTTTTTTCATTGCTTATAATCTTCAAATGAAAAAATCGATGAAAACCGAGCGATTTTTACTGGTTCAGCGTTTTTTCTGGTGTAAAAAAATTGATTTCACATCTTTAACGAAAACTCAAAAATTATAATAATTTCTCCACTACAAATTTACCTGGGTGATGGAAGTTATAGCCATTGGCGAACGTACATTAGGACTAACGGAGTCACGTGCCCCTACTAATTTTTGATTTTCTTTAAGCATTTATGTTAGAACTATCTCAATCTTATAAAAGTGCCTCCGACTAACTCAAACCTTATCTTGGTACCTCCGATTAATACATGTCCTAGATCCGCTCCTGGTTACAGCTGCAGTTCCATCATCCCTAGGCCAACTTGACGTTAGTGATTGGTTCAACGTTCATTTAAAGGATATACTTGGAATAACTGTCGTGTTTTTCTTTGAATAGTAGTCGACTACAGATACGATCTTTTTGTTTTGCATGTGTGTATACGGCCAACCCTAATATTTGGATTTTCTTGACCATGTTACTGAAAAGAACATTCAATCCGAAGTTAGAGAGACGAAGACTTAGTGGTCCATGCACAGCTCAGTTGTTCACAAGAGGAATCGGATCCGGAACCTTAACGAGTTCACCGCCTTGGACCCCATATCTTCAACCTTGTGCTAGTTGGCAGATACGTGTTCCCGACAAGTAGGGATGTTAAAATGGGTTCAAACCCGCGGGTTCTTAATGGGTTTTAGAAAAAATAAATGCCCATTTAGACCCATTTAGCTAGTCGGGTTTTAAATGGGTAACCCTTTTAAGACCCATTTATTAAATGGGTTTTCACTAAAATAAATGGAGACCCATTTAACCCGTTTATGTTTTTTTTTTTTGTAATTTAACATAAAATTAGATTTGTGGTTTATGCGGAAATTTTTTGATTTTGATGTTTTGACGGAAATTTTTTGATTCTACAGTTTTGGCAGAGAAATTCGATTTTGTGGTTTTGGCGAGAAAACTCGATTTGTGATTTTTGCGGGAAAACTCGATTTTACGATTTTGGCGGGAAAACTCGATTTTACGATTTTGGTGGGAAAATTCGATTTTTGTGGTTTTGGCGGGAAAACTCGATTTTGGCGGGAAAATTCGATTTTACAGTTTTGGCGGGAAAATTCGGTTAGTGTTTCTGATACCAAAACTCGATTTGTGTTTTTGGCGGGAAAATTCTATTTTGTGGTTTTGGCGGGAAAACTCGATTTGTGGTTTTGGTGGGAAAACTCGATTTTACGATTTTGACGGAAAAACTTAATTTTGTAGGTTTTGCGAGAAAACTCGATTTAACAGTTTTGGCGGGAAAACTCGATTTAACAGTTTTGGCGGGAAAACTCGATTTGTGTTTTTTGATAGGAAAACTTGATTTGTATTTCTGATCTAAATGGGTCTAAATGAGTTTAAATGGGTACATGTAAATTTCGTGGGTTCTAAATGGGTGGCCCTAATAGGTCTAAACCTATATAGGTCTAAACTTATATGGGTTCTAAATGAGATGGGTGTTAAATGGGGCGGGTCTAAACGGGTTGGGTTTACCCATATTAACATCCCTACCGACAAGAAACAAAGTTGGACCGATCTTTCTCCAAGTGGAGTAATGATTTTCTTTTTTTTTTTGTAATGATTAATTTTTAAATACATTCATCATTCTGATTGGTTCTCTGCAGTCTCGAAATCAAATATTCCTTTTGGCTCTTCCGCTGTTCTTTCAAGGAAGAAAAGACTTATTGGCATTATACACAATGTCGATTTTTCTTTCATTTTTTTTTGTGAGAAATATACATAACCATTAGCAAAAAAAAAAACCACACAAACCAAATGTGTAATTAACACAAACAAAACCACAAAAGAAAAATCAAAGTATAAACCCATTATAACTTACAAGTTAGAACCACAAATCAGATTTATAAGGACGTTAAAACTTACAAGTTAGAACCACAACTATGATATGAATGTCAAAAAAAAACTTCTTTTGTGAATTCTTAGACTTGGTCTACTCGACGATACACATACAACTTGGAGATGAACAAGAACGCAATGAAAGAAATGGCCGTGAAAGCAGCCAGCAATAAGTAAAAGTAATCAACATGGGCTCGGTTCAGGTTAGTGTTGAACCAGTTTTCTCCACCGTTTCTTCCGGTAGCCCAATCAATCACGGTGATGAGCAAACCACTCAAGAAGCTCGAAAGACCCATTGCACTCAAAGAAAGCGAGAGACCAATGCTCCTTAGCTCCGTTGGGACTTGGTCATAGAAAAACTCTTGTGTTCCCACCAAAGAAAACACATCGATCATCCCGAGCAACAAATACTGAGGAGCAAACCACCATATGGACATTGGAACCGTCACGTCCGGCTTGTCCACGAGCCCGTGTTCCCTAGCGATATTCAGCCGTTTAGTTTCCACCAATGCAGCGAGCACCATGTTGAAGCTCGAAAGCACCATTCCAACTCCTATTCTCTGGAGCATTGTGATCCCAAAAGGCTTTTTGGTGATCATTCTAGCTAACGGTAGAAACACATGCTCGTAGAACGGGACGGAGATGAGAATCGATACACCGATGAATGACAGCAGAGAAGCCGCAGGGATTTCCAAACCCGGTAAGATTCTTCTGTCCACCGTAACACCTTGCTTAGTGAAGAATGTCATGAACTGAGCATACGGAATCGTGCTCACCACCGATGTGATCCATATCGGAATAAGCCTCACCAACGCCTTCGCGTCTTCCACATCCCTACCGCTACATGGCTCTGCACCGTCTTCCCTTGCAATCATCGCTTTAGCTAGGAAACTTTTCACACAAGATAAAGAAACTATTTATCAAAAAAAAAAAAAAAACTCACACTCAAATTAAACCAAACAAATGCTAAACAAAATCAAAATAATTACAATTTTTCTCCCTCTGTTTCTAAGAAAATGTATGTTTTGTGTGTTTTGCTTATATTAAAAACATAAAAATTTATACTAATAGTATTTTTCTTAATAAGCATAATTAATTTTAGAATTTTTTCAATTTATCATTATTAACTAATAAAATTCTTAGAAAACATGAAATTTCTTTCTTTTTAAAAATAAAGTTTTTGTAATTTTTTTTTTAACTTTCTAAAATAGGGTGAGTAAGCAACTTACTCGAGCCGACCGCTATGTTTCTCAGACGGACCATCCTCCAATAGACCTTGTCCTAAACCCGAATCTGTTAAACTCAGTTTCCGGTTCTTAAACGCCACGAAGAAAACTCTACCGATTCTTGCAAAAGCGTTACTGCTCTCCTCTTGGTTTCCCTTAGGGTATCTGTAAGATTTTCTCCCGAGCAAGAACATAACAAGAGCCATAACCATGAACAAGCAAGGGATCCCAAACCCAAACGGCCAGCTAACGTTATCTTGCACGTACGCAACCACTATGATCGATAGACTTATCCCAGCAGATAAACTCAAGAACCACCAGTTGAAGAACGATCCTCTCGAGATCACTTCCTTTGTATCTCCCGAGTCAAACTGGTCCGCGCCAAACGCTTGAACACATGGCTTGTGTCCTCCCTGTCCTATCGCGACAAGATAAAGAGAGCAGAAGAAAAGTACGTTCACCGAGAAAGAGGGCTTAGCAGAAACATTGATGCGCTGCTCTGACTCTCCCGTAGGGATCAAGGAAGCTGATAATGTCAATAATCCTAGTCCCTGTAATAAAATTTCAATTCCGGTTCAATTCGTACCGAAACCAAACCGGTTTATTTTTTATTTTTTAATTTTGTACTAACCAGTACGTAGATGAGGGACGCTGCAAGAATTGTACGGTAACGGCCAAGATAAGCGTCTGCCACAAAAGCTCCTAAAATAGGAAGCATGGAGGCGGTTCCCGACCACGTGTTCACGTTGACGGCGGCGGTTGCCGTCGATTGTCCGAGAGGTCCGGTGAGGTAAGTTATCAAGTTGCAAGCTATTCCAAAGTAAGCGAACCTCTCTGCAACTTCAACACCTGAAAAGCAAGATTCAATGAGTATTTATGAGCTAAGAAAACAGAGACAAACCGGAGTTAGATTCTTCACCTATGATGAACCAGGCGGATCTC
>NW_026618210.1:0-13252 GCF_000801105.2 Raphanus sativus
AGAGTGTTGATCTCCCGGGATGTAAAGTTCATGGAGGATAAGGGCTACAATGAAGGAGAAAACTGGAAAGATCTTGAAGATTTAACTCAACATTCTGATAAAGCTAGGAGCTTAAGGATCATCATGGAAGGGCTGGGCATTGGAGTGACCCAGGATCAGAGTAGACAAGAACACACTACTCGGGAAGTAGATCAGGATATCTCCCACCTTGAGCATGAGGGGGGAGAAGAGCAAGACTTTGAAGCTGGAGGTCATGGAGATCAAGATCAAGGCTCAAGTCCTGCTCAAAGTGGAGAACGAGAATCAGATGGTGATCCGGTTCAGCAAAGAGCAACTAATGACAGTGAGAGAGGTCAAGTGGAGGCTGAGATTGAACAAGAAGAGACTAGTGAACAACCAAGAGAAGCTGGCAGTGAACAAGAAGCTGAACAGCAAGTGGAAGTTCCTTTGAGAAGGAGCACTAGAGTAAGGAAGGATCCTTCCTCTTGGGTAAACACAAGAGTGTACTACAATGCCCAAGCACTGGAGCATCCTTCTCAAGCTGTGTGCTCCTTTGCCGAGTTCCCTGAAGATCATTGTGCTTTCATGGTGAGCTTGGATGAGAGTTATGTTCCAAGAAGCTATGAGGAAGCCATGTTAATTCAGGAGTGGAGGGATTCAGTCAATGCAGAAGCTGATGCTATGATAAGGAATGATACCTGGTATGAAAGCAAGCTACCTAAAAGGAAGAAAGCAGTGTCATGCAAATGGATCTTTACCATAAAGTATCTACCCAATGGGAAGATAGATAGAAGGAAGACTAGGCTGGTAGCAAGGGGCTTTACACAAACTTATGGAGAAGACTACATAGACACTTTTGCTCCAGTCGCCAAGCTTCATATTATCAGAGTAGTGCTATCAGTTGCTGTCAACCTTGAGTGGGATTTATGGCAAATGGATGTGAAGAATGCCTTTCTTCTGGGGGAGCTTGAAGATGAAGTATACATGCTGCCACCACCAGGGATGGAGAATATGGTCAAGCCGGGCAATGTGCTAAGACTGAAGAAAGCTATCTATGGGTTGAAACAATCACCAAGGGCATGGTACCACAAGCTTAGCACCACTCTGAATGGTAAAGGATTCAGAAAGTGTGAGTTGGATCACACACTCTTCACCTTGGTCACACCAGGAGGTATCATTGTTATTCTTGTATATGTTGATGATATTATCATTACTGGTTCTGATAAAACAGGTACACAAGAAACCAAGGAGTATCTCAAGTCAGTCTTTGACATAAAAGACTTGGGAGAGATGAAATATTTTCTTGGGATTGAATTGTGCATGTCTAAGGAAGGCTTATTTATATCTCAAAGAAAATATACACTTGATCTTTTGAAAGATGCAGGTGCTTATGGAGGAAAGACAGCAAAGATGCCCATGGAAGATGGGTACAAGATTCCAAGAGAGGGAGAGATAGAAGATAGCAAGCTATTTCATGATCCCAAGTTGTATAGGAAGCTTGTGGGGAAGCTGATCTACCTCACTATCACTCGGCCAGATATATGCTTTGCAGTGAATCAAGTTAGCCAGCATATGCAACAACCCAAGGAGCATCATTGGAGAATGGTGGAAAGAGTACTCATGTATCTTAATGGAACTCAAGGGTTAGGAGTATGGATGGGATACAACAAGAGTACTGAAGTGGTTGGCTACTGTGATGCTGATTGGACTGGTGATAGAAATGATAGGAAGTCTACAACTGGGTATTGTACCTTCATTGGAGGAAACATGGTAATGAAACCCTTACTGGTTTGAATCCCTTTTGATGATCTTTGAGGGTGATTTGGTTTGTGGTTTCGTTTTGGAATGATAGATCAATGGTTTCTTTGGGTAGAATGGATAGATGGGTGATGGTTTGTGGAAGAAGGTAGAGATGGATGATGATACTTCAGTGTAAGATCGATGGGAAGATCAAACACTTGTTCGAATTGCCTCAGATCGAGCAGGTCACCGCTCAGACGTGATCTAGAGACAGGTTGCAAAGGGTTTGACTCCTAAGCAGACAATGTTCAGTGATGAACAAAGGATTCACAAGTTTGTAGAAGTTTTTAACAAAAAAGGTGAATGATTATTTTGAAACATTACAAGAGTTTATGTAGCACACAGATCACGTCTAGGACTTATTGGAAACACAAACTAAGACTTTTGACTTGTAGAAAACTAGACAGCATAGGAAATAGAAACAAGACTAAAGACCAAGACCGAAATTAATGAGTTTTGACTCCTTCCTTGACTGATTTCGACCAAGGCAGATTGCTGGACTATTTCTTGGGTTTTCTTGATGAGAATGGGTCAGAAACAAGGTGATAAAGGGCCTGTCGAAATTTGGTTTGAAACAAACCCATAATGAATCTTTTATGATCTTTTCCTTGAGCTGAAAGAGGTCCATTTCGTCCAGCAGCTAAACCAGCTCCATCTTCAGTGTAACTTAGCTCATCCAGCTCCAAATAAGTGTCACTCAGCTCACCCAGCTCCAAGGTAGTGTCACTTAGCTCATTTAGCTCCAAGGTAGTGTCACTTAGCTCATTCAGCTCATCTACTTTCAGTTCAGCCGGTTTCAGCTCAAACACACTCTCTTCAGCTGGTTTCAGCTCATACACACTCTCTTCAGCTGGTTCCAACTCATCCTTAGTCTCCTCAGGTGGTTTCTGCTCATCTAAGGTGGCATAGCTGATTAGGTTTGCATCATCCCCTCCTCCTTTAAAAGGATTTGTCCTCAAATCTGTATCTCCTACATCAAAAGGAAACAAGTAAGAAACAAGACAAAGGTTCAAGTAAAGAAACAAGTAAGCAACATGGAAGTAAAGTTTCAGAAAGAAACTTCCTTGGAATGTTGTTGAAATCGTTTTTATCAAGTACTTCCAACTGCATATCTTAGACTGATTGTGTATCCCCTTGTTCCTTGCCTTCTTCTCCGTCTGATGCTGCTGTTCCTGGATACTCAAAACAAAGCCTAGAGATCCAGGGTCATAAGTGAAATACATGTTCTGTTTTATATCATAAACCAAACATTCTTTTCTCAGTACATGCAGCTTAACTCTCAGACAATTATAGAGAAGATCAAAGAAAGTATTATACACCAAAATGTTATCAAGGCACAAAACAACACAGTTTTTAAAGAGCAATTTCAGAACATGCACAAATTTCTCAGATTTAGAACACAAGAGATCAAGATCAAACTGAGAAAAACTTAACCAAGGCTCAGCATGTTTATCAAAGAAAGTGTTGTAAATCAGAATGTTTTCAAGGCAGGAAATACCATAGAACAACTTCAAAACGTGCTTATCTTGATCAGGATCAAAACACAAAAGTTTAAGTTCAGAATTATCACAAACAGATTTCAAGATAGAATCATTAGCAAACTCGGTTTCAGCCCTAAGTGCTTTCAGTTCCTGCAACTTTCTAGGTTTATTCAAAGCAGATGCAAACAAATCACCAGTGATCAGTTCATGCTTAGGAAAACTCAGATCAAAGCCATTATCAAGACAAGCAAGAATACAAGGTTTTCTGAAAAAGAAATCAGATTGCTCAATTCTGTTTTCAGGGTGATCAAGGCTTTTCTTATGTTCCATAAACTGATCAAAACTCAAAATAAGACCAGGATTGAGTTCACTAACAGACTGAAAACGTTTTTGAGCAGAGATATTGTCAGGTTCAAGTTTCTTAAAAGAATGAATCATTTTATCAAAAACAGAACTTGATACACATAATTCTTCCACATTACCCAGACCAAATCGTTTCACATCATCAGAACTAACCCTAACAAACATGCCAGGAACAAATTTGATGACACTAACTTCCTTACAGTGCTCTTGCAGGTTGGGGAACAGAGACTTAGGAATTGTGCTCGGCTCCAAGCTGCTCAGCTGCTCCATCACTTCATCTTGTGCTAGACTCTTCTCTTCTGTTTCTGGTGAGTGTTCTTCTGAGACCTGAGACACTGAAACAAGACTACTCGGTTGCTCCGGTTCAAAACAAGTTAGTTTATCAAAGGTATTACTGTTATCAAGTTCAGATTGAGAAGAGAGAAGAGAAAACTCATAATCTTTCTCAGTTTCTTTTATTACCTTAGATGGCTCTGTTTTCAGCTCTTGGATAGCCTGCTCTTTCTTGCTACAACTCCTTGGACCATCAACCTTTGAAGAGGGACGTGGGTGTGGCCTTCTTTGTTGTTTTGACTGAGACTTTCTTGGGTGACAACACTCATTGCACCATGGCTCGGTTTGTTTTCTGTAGATACTATAAACAAAGTGTTTCTTCATGACATCTTTGAGCTCAAACCAGCACCCAACTTGTGCTTCTCCTGTTCTTCTTCTGGTAGTAACAAGCTGATTCCACCACTGAATGGCATCACCACAGAACTTTGATGTAGCCCATCTAACCTTCTTGCTTTCTGAGTAGTTTTGGCCATCAAAGATAAGTTCCATGTTGTGTTCCCACTCCCAGTAGCCATCATGGTCGTTTCTGCCACAGAAAGATGGTATCTTGCTCTTCCTTTTCTCCTTAGCATCTTTCTGAACCTGAGAAACAGTACCCAAAATATTATCAGTAGCAAAGGAAGCTCTTTTAATTTTCTTATCCATTTCTTTCATCAGTGTAGCCATCACAGCTTCCATCTGGATTTTACTCAAAGTCACACTAGATGTCTCCTTTCTTTTACTGACATCTCCAGCCATGGTTTCCTGTTACAACTCAACAAGAAAATTTAGTACACAAATAGATAGCCGAAGCCTCACTTAGTTTTTCTCTCAAGTGTTTCTCTCAAGTTTGTGGTGAAATTTCTTTGTGAATCCAGTAGCTCAGCAAACAACAAGATCAAGCTTTCAAAGAACAAATCCCTCACCCCAAAAAGAAGAAAGATAGACAGTATTAAGAGATTTAGATCGCAAGGAGCTTTACCACCAGAGACTGGATTTCTCTTCAGTCTGGCTGGATTTCTCTTCAGCCTTAGATACTTTGATCTTATTATATTTTAATCTGGTCGGCCCCCTCGCACTTTTAGATAGACAGAGAAGAGTATAGAGAGTTTTGATGAATCAAATAAGGTTCCCAAAGAGAAGAAAGAAATCGAGAACAAACCCCAATCAGTAGCCCTCAAATCTGCTCTGATACCACTTAATGAAACCCTTACTGGTTTGAATCCCTTTTGATGATCTTTGAGGGTGATTTGGTTTGTGGTTTCGTTTTGGAATGATAGATCAATGGTTTCTTTGGGTAGAATGGATAGATGGGTGATGGTTTGTGGAAGAAGGTAGAGATGGATGATGATACTTCAGTGTAAGATCGATGGGAAGATCAAACACTTGTTCGAATTGCCTCAGATCGAGCAGGTCACCGCTCAGACGTGATCTAGAGACAGGTTGCAAAGGGTTTGACTCCTAAGCAGACAATGTTCAGTGATGAACAAAGGATTCACAAGTTTGTAGAAGTTTTTAACAAAAAAGGTGAATGATTATTTTGAAACATTACAAGAGTTTATGTAGCACACAGATCACGTCTAGGACTTATTGGAAACACAAACTAAGACTTTTGACTTGTAGAAAACTAGACAGCATAGGAAATAGAAACAAGACTAAAGACCAAGACCGAAATTAATGAGTTTTGACTCCTTCCTTGACTGATTTCGACCAAGGCAGATTGCTGGACTATTTCTTGGGTTTTCTTGATGAGAATGGGTCAGAAACAAGGTGATAAAGGGCCTGTCGAAATTTGGTTTGAAACAAACCCATAATGAATCTTTTATGATCTTTTCCTTGAGCTGAAAGAGGTCCATTTCGTCCAGCAGCTAAACCAGCTCCATCTTCAGTGTAACTTAGCTCATCCAGCTCCAAATAAGTGTCACTCAGCTCACCCAGCTCCAAGGTAGTGTCACTTAGCTCATTTAGCTCCAAGGTAGTGTCACTTAGCTCATTCAGCTCATCTACTTTCAGTTCAGCCGGTTTCAGCTCAAACACACTCTCTTCAGCTGGTTTCAGCTCATACACACTCTCTTCAGCTGGTTCCAACTCATCCTTAGTCTCCTCAGGTGGTTTCTGCTCATCCAAGGTGGCATAGCTGATTAGGTTTGCATCACATGGTTACTTGGAAGAGCAAGAAGCAGAAGGTGGTCTCCTGTTCGAGTGCTGAAGCTGAGTATAGAGCTATGCTGAAGCTTACCAATGAGTTGGTATGGATCAAAGGGATTCTGAAGCACTTGGAGATTGAGCAAGCAACTCCAATGACCATGCATTGTGACAATCAAGCCGCCATACACATTGCTACCAACTCTGTGTTCCATGAGAGGACAAAGCACATTGAGGTTGATTGTCACAAGGTAAGGCAGATGATAGTCTTGGGAGTGATCTTGCCATGCTACACAAGAAGTGAAGATCAGTTGGCGGATGTGTTCACCAAGGCAGCAAGACAGAAGACAATGGAGTCCATCCATGTGAGGTTAGGACTCATTGATCTTTCACCTAAAAGATAGTCCCCTGATCATGAGATCTTCACTCTTTTGCCCTTATCAAAGTTTTGTCCCACTGGGTTTTCTTTGGTAAGGTTTTTAATGAGGAAGATCTCATGGTCCTTCCAAGCTTGACTTGTTCCACATGGTTAAGCTTGAGGGGGAGTGTTGAACTGTGTGAAAGAGTAATGAGTTGAGGGAAGAATATGAAGCATGAGAAAGAGGAAAACATGTTAAGGAGAAGAAGAGAAGAAGTTGTGATAGTTCACTGTAGCAGTAAATATTAGTTACTGTGGTAACAATCAAGAGTTACTGCTACAGTGAGGTAAATGGAGAAGTAAAGCAAAGACACTAGTCGGCCAAGAGGGTTACATAAGTGAGAAGGAAGAAACCTTGGTCTAGTGACCGTTTGAAGTTCAAAGAGAGAGCGAGCCTGACAGCCTGTCAGTGGCTGGAAAGGCAAAGGGATCTTTCAAAGATGCCAAAGCATGTGAGAGCTCCCATTGGTTACTTTAAGCTTGGCGCTTCTTCCCCTTGTTGACTTCACATGCTTCTCTTATCCTTTAGCATAGTAAACCCTTGTGATCTCAGTGTATAAGTATGTAATCCCCTCTCATTAATCAATAACACAATGTCTTGAGTTTCTTTTCTCTCTTGCGCAGTCATGTTACTATTGAATCTAGAAACTCTTTTCTCTTAATCTCTCTCAATCTCTCTCGGATTCTCATCAACTCTCATCTAATCTCTCATTATTCTCTTAATACCTACTCTATTCTCTAAAATCATAAGAAGATATCCCACTTTCTATCCAGATGATTCCAGATTAGCCTGTTCGAACATATGGCAATATCTTCATGATTCTTATCAAACCAGGATGAACCACGATCTAGGAAGATTTATTTGGAACCACTAATCAGTGGAGAATAACCAGGAAGTTGAATAAATCTCATAGGTGTTGTGAGCAAGAAGATATCCCACCTTCTATCCAGATGATTCCAGATTAGCCTGTTCGGACATATGCCATTATCTTCATGATTCTTATCAAACCAGGATGAACCACGATCTAAGAAGCTTTATTTGGAACCAGTAATCAGTGGAGAATAACCAGGAAGTTGAATAAATCTCATAAGTGTGTGATGTTGAGATGAAGCAATAAAGAGATAAGTGTGATAGCTAAGATGAAGAGAGGCGCCTGGAATGATCAAGGAAGCAAGTAGACTTGTCCGTACAGTTTGGTCTAAGAGAGACCTAACCTAGCTTAGAAGTCAAGTTACTTATTACCTTGAGAAGGAAGGGAGCTAGTTGTTATTAAAATGAGAGATGGTATCGACAAAGGAGCAGAGAGACGTTGGAGGAAAGAATCACGGGTGAGAAGAAGAGAGAAGGAGCCGTTATCATCTGTCACTATCCAACAAGGCTGGACGAGCCACTGCGCAAGATCAGAGCCATTTCTTTTATTGTTTAACCTTTGTCAACTTGTCTTAGTTTATTATACTCTTCAGTCTATTTAAAGACATTGTAACATGAACAAATGATATCAAGAAAAGTGTTTCACATTCTCTTTGTCTCTCACTCTCTCGCCAACTCTCTCACTTGTCACAATGTCACAACTTTCCTCTCTTTGATTCTCTAATACTATCAAAACTCACATGGTATCAGAGCTTTAAGCTCCTGAACCTATTTCTTCCGCAAACACTTTGATTTTTCATATCTATTTGGGTAAAGCTCATCTTGTTCTTGAGGTGTTCTTCCTTTTCTGTTCCAGAATTTGCCAAAAATAGCAAAGTTCTTTCTTTACAAAAAACTCCTTGTTCTTGATGGATTCTGCTGGTGAACACTCACGAATGGTGACCATTCCAGTTACTCTTAAGGGAGCTAACTATCTACACTGGGCAAGGCTAACTAAAACCGCCCTTGGAGGCAGAGGACTCTGAGAGGTGGTGGAAGAAGGCAGGAACAACAAGAAGAAGACTGTCCTAGGAGAGGATGGCAAAGAGAGTGGTGCAAGCTGAAGCTGATGACAAGAAGCGAGTTCAAGAGGATCTCCTTGTCTTGTCTATCATTCACACACAGCCTTGAGGCATCAATCTTGGAGTCTTACGCCTACTGTGAGACTTCAAAAGAGCTATGGGATACACTCCAAAAGGTGTTTGGTAATGTATCCAACATTAACCGAGTGTTTGAAGTCAAGAGGGCTATCAACAACCTGTGTCAAGAGGATACTGAGTTTGATAAACACTTTGGGAAGTTCAGATCCTATGGGCAGAGCTGGAGATGTTGAGACCAGCTACCCTTGACCCGGATGTACTAAATGAGAGGAGAGAGCAAGATAAGGTCTTTGCCTTGCTATTCTCTCTTAACCCGGGTACAATGAACTGATCAAGCACATACTGAGGGGAGTGAGTCTCCCATCTCTGGATGAGGTGTGTGCTCAGATCCAAAGGAGCAAGGCTCAGTGGGTCTCTTTGGAGGGAAGAAAGACCTGGTGATAGCAAACCAAGCAGAAGGTGTTGCTAACAAAGGCTACTTCAAACCTGAAGACAAGAAGGTGTGGGTGTGTGACCACTGCAAGAAAAAGGGGCATGGGAAAGACAAGTGCTGGTTGCTTCATCCTCATTTGAAGCCACAGAAGTTCCGGACTGGCACCAATGAAGCAAGAGCTAACTACTCAGGCGACATGGGTGAACCCGGAGCAGGAAATGGAGGAGAGAAGGCTCTAGCTTCCAGTTCAACCAGCTCAACCGTGAGGAACACTCAAGATGAGACTATCAGGCGCTCTGACATTGAAGCTCTCATCAAAATCCTCAAAGATAACTCTGGTAAACACTCCTGGTACATCTCTCCATGCGCTTATGAGTAATGTCTCTATGAATGCTTTAACTAGTTCTAAATTGATGAAACCACTAGTTATTGATTCAGGAGCAAGTCATCACATGATTAGTGATGTGAGCTTAATTAAAAACATTGTTCCTGCTCTAGGAGATGTGATGATAGCTAATGGAGATAAGATACCAATTAAAGGCATAGGAGATCTTAAATTGTTTAACAAGGATTCAAAAGCTCTTTATATGCCTAGCTTTGCCTCTAATTTGTTATCTGTGAAAAGAGTGACTAATGATTTAAATTGCAGTGTTACATTCACTCCTAACAAGTGTACTTTCAGGATATTGAGACTAGTAGGTTGCTTGGCAATGGTGTGACTAAGGGAGACTTGTACTTGCTTGAAGACACCAAGTCATCAGCCGATTTATCTTCTGCTTTAAACTCTGTTTCTGATTTACCTAAAGATGTATTGTGGCATGCTAGATTAGGTCATCCTCATTCTCGTGCTTTGAACATCATGTTGCCTAGTATTTCCTTTAAAACAGATTGTGAAGCTTGTATCTTAGGGAAACATTGCAAAACAGTGTTCCCTAGTTCAAGTAAAATTTATGAAAGTTGTTTGATTTGATTCACTCTGATGTTTGGACCGCACCATGTGTTTCTAGAGAGCATCACAAATATTTTGTCACATTTATAGATGAGAAGTTTAAGTACACATGGATCACATTATTGCCATCCAAAGATAGAGTCTTAGAAGCTTTCATAAACTTTCAAAATTATGTCACTAATCATTTTAATGCCAAGATAAAGATATTGAGATCAGATAATGGAGGGGAATATACAAGCAATGCATTCAAACAACACTTAGCCAAACATGGGATGATCCATCAAACTAGCTGCCATACACTCCACAACAAAATGGTGTAGCTGAGAGGAAAAATCGGCATCTCATGGAGGTAGCTAGGAGTATGATGTTCCACACCAGTATGCCTAAACGTTTCTGGAGTGATGCTGTCTCAACAGCTTGTTATTTGATCAATAGAACTCCACCAAAGTTCTGAAGGATCAATCTCCTTATGAGGTACTGAATCACACTAAACCTTCTATTGAACATATGCGTGTGTTTGGTTGCCTTTGCTTTGTCTTTGTTCCAGGTGAACAACGAGATAAACTGGCACCAAAGAGTACTAGAGCAGTGTTCATTGGATATTCTCCTCATCAGAAGGGGTATAAGTGCTTTGTACCAGAGACCAGGAGGGTCTTAATCTCAAGGGATGTGAAGTTCATTGAATCCAAGGGTTACTATGATGGGAGGAATTGGGAGGATTTGGAAAATCTATCCCAATCTGCTTCTGATAGAGCCAGCAATCTCAAGAGGGTTATGGAAAGCCTTGGCATGAGGATACCTAGTGAGAGGTCAACCGGTGTCCAAGAAACAACACCAGCACCAGCAAGGGTCCGGAGGGATGATGATAGCTTGGAAATCACTCATCTTGATCCTGAAGGGGAGAATCAAGCTGAACCACATCAAGAGGATAGTTCAGCGAGTCATGATCAAGCTGAGCCACAAGCTCAAGGGGAGCAACATCACAACACTCAAGAGGAGACATTTGTGAGTACAAGCCAGCAGCATAGTGAACCAGTGATACTGAGGATAATCCACATCAAGCACAGCCAAGAAGGAGTTCTAGGATCAGACAACCAGCATCAAACTGGAAGAACAACAGAGTCTACTTCAACTCTCAAGCTGTAGCACATCCAATACAAGCAGTGTGTTCTTTAGCTCAGTATCCGCAAGAACATGTAGTGTTTATTGCGGAATTGGATCAGGAATACATCCCTAGGTCCTATGAAGAAGCAATGGAGCATGCTGAGTGGAGAGAATCAGTGGGTTGTGAAAGTAATGCTATGATCATCAATGACACCTGGTATGAGTCAGAGCTACCCAAAGGCAAGAGGGCAGTAACAAGTCGCTGGATCTTCACTATCAAATACAATGCTGATGGTACAGTGGAGAGGCGCAAGACAAGATTAGTAGCAAGAGGCTTCACTCAGACTTATGGAGAAGACTATCTTGATACCTTTGCACCAGTTGCAAAAGCTCCATACAATCAGGATAGTCTTATCATTAGCAGTGAATCTAGAATGGGATCTCTGGCAAATGGATGTGAAGAATGCATTCTTACAAGGAGAGTTGGAAGATGAAGTGTACATGAAGCCACCTCCTGGTTTAGAGCATCTAGTGAAGCCTGGAAATGTGCTTAGATTGAAGAAAGCCATCTACGGTCTGAAGCAATCACCTAGGGCCTGGTATCACAAGCTAAGCACCACACTTAATGGGAGAGGATTTGTGAAGTCAGAAGCTGATCACACCTTGTTCACTCTCACCAGTAAGAAGGGAATCATTGTGATCTTGGTCTATGTGGATGATATCATCATCACTGGCAGTGATAAAGAAGGGATACTTGCAACCAAGCATATCTCAAGTCATCATTTGATATCAAGGATTTGGGAGAGCTCAAATATTTCCTAGGCATTGAGATATGTCGATCCAAGGAGGGATTGTTCTTATCTCAAAGGAAGTATACTTTGGATTTGCTAAAAGAGGCTGGTGATCTAGGAGGAAGAGCTGCAAAGACTCCACTTGAAGATGGGTATAAAGTGATGCGTGAGGGGGAGATTGATAATCAACCATACACTGATGTCAAGCACTATAGAAGAATGGTTGGAAACTTATCTACCTCACCATAACAAGACCAGATGTGTGCTTTGCGGTTAATCAAGTGAGCCAACATATGCAAGCTCCCAAGATGCATCATTGGAATATGGTGGAAAGGATACTAAGGTACCTAAGAGAGGCACCAGGACAGGGAGTATGGATGGGATGCAACAAGAGCACAGAGATAGTAGGCTACTGTGATGCTGATTGGGCAGGAGATAGAGTTGATAGAAGATCAACCACTGGATATTGCACATTCATTGGAGGGAACTTGGTAACCTGGAAAAGCAAGAAGCAAAAGATTGTGTCATGTTCCAGTGCTGAAGCTGAATACAGAGCCATGAGGAAGCTTACAAGTGAGCTTATTTGGATCAGGAACCTTCTCCAAGACTTGGGCATAGAAACCTCATCTCCAATCACCATGCACTGTGACAATCAAGCGGCCATACACATAGCATCTAACAATGTGTTTCATGAGAGGACTAAACACATTGAAGTTGATTGCCATAAGGTGAGGCAAGCGGTTGAGCAGAGAATCATCCTTCCATGCTACACCAGAAGTGAAGACCAGCTAGCTGACATCTTCACCAAGGCTGCAAGCTCTAAGGTCTGCGAGTTCATTCTTTCAAAGCTTGGACTTGTGGATCTTTCATCTCAGTGATCCCCTCGCCATTGAAGTGTTCTACTCTTTCCTTGATATGTTTTTGTCCCACTGGGTTTTGCATATCAAGGTTTTAATGAGGGAATGCTTCATGGTCTTCCAAGCTTGACTTGTTCCACATGGTCAAGCTTGAGGGGGAGTGTTGAGATGAAGCAATAAAGAGATAAGTGTGATAGCTAAGATGAAGAGAGGCGCCTGGAATGATCAAGGAAGCAAGTAGACTTGTCCGTACAGTTTGGTCTAAGAGAGACCTAACCTAGCTTAGAAGTCAAGTTACTTATTATCTTGAGAAGGAAGGAGCTAGTTGTTATTCAAATGAGAGATGGTATCGACAAAGGAGCAGAGAGACGTTGGAGGAAAGAGTCACGGGTGAGAAGAAGAGAGAAGGAGCCGTTATCACCTGTCACTATCCAACAAGGCTGGACGAGCCACTGCGCAAGATCAGAGCCATTTCTTTATTGTTTAACCTTTGTCAACTTGTCTTATTTATTTACTCTTCAGTCTATTTAAAGATTGTAACATGAACAAATATATCAAGAAAAGAGTTTCACATTCTCTTTGTCTCTCA
>NW_026618211.1:0-13247 GCF_000801105.2 Raphanus sativus
CGAGATCCTCTCCGCTTGAGGTGGAATCTGCAACAGCTTCCCTTTGACCGGGTCCTGCGCTTCTTCTTGTTGTGACGTGAAGCTTCCTCTTCGTCGTGACCTCCTTAGTTAGGATCCTTAGTTTTGAGCCTTCGGCTTCTACTTAGCTCTTTTAGATTTAGAACTCGTGATGGGCTTATCACGGCCATCGTCTTCTTTTATTATTGAATGATCAGCTACCGGGCCATATTCGGGCCCAACAGTTGCCCCCCAGCTTTCGAGATAAGATTTCTTACTCGGGAGCTTAACCTAGCCGCTGAACCTCAATCTTTTCTGTTGAGATAATGATTACTAGCTTCGTTCAACGAAGATATTATTTATTTGAATTAACGGTTGAGATCTTTCTGATGAAATCAACGACTCAGATGAGAGGAGTTTTTGAAATATTTACTCCGATTTTCGAGACTTGACAAGATATAAAGCAGCTAGCATTAACTGCCGCTGTCCATATTCTCCACGCCTCCACTCGGTTTCCAGGTAACTTCTCTTCCACTCCTTTATTTTACTACGTTTTTCTCATTTTTTTTACTTTACTTCATCCTTCGATTCACCATTAATCTCCTGCGAATTTCTTAGAATCCTTAGTTCCTAAGAGATTTGGTTAGCCTATTCTTTTTTCCCTTTCAATCTCTTCGATTCTCCTTACTTTCTTTTTAATGGACCCTCCGAAAGAAGGTTCCGGCGAGACCGGAATCTCTGCCTCCGGGAAGCGTTTAATGAAGGTTAAGCAAGATGCGGTGAAAAATGAAAAGAGACAAGAAGGAAGTCAAGGACTCAATTGCGGGGAGGGTCTCCAAGCGGGTGAAGAAGAAGGAAGTTTTTGGCGGGAGTACCTCTCTGGGCCCTCACTCGCCTTCCTCACTAAAGATTCAAGAAGTCGTTAACCTCATGGTTCAAGCCCATGGCCAAAGGAGTTGGCCAAGGTTTGTTCCTCCGACGAAACTCCTGAAACCGCCCCGGAAGGTTGGTTCTGCATTCACGAGAAGTATATCTCGAAATGCCACCTTCGGTTCCCACTTCCAGATCTCCTGTTAGATCTTCTTGATCATTACCAACTAGCCCTTTCTCAGCTTTGTCCCTCAGCCATCCGGGTGATAAATGGTTTCATCACCAGGGCTAAGGAGGAGGGGATCGTTGTTGGACTGACCGAGCTAATGAGCCTTTACACGATCAAGGAGAGCTCTAGCAAAGATGGTGGTAGCGGTACCTACTATCTTCCTTGTCGTCCTAGGCTTTGGTCTTTTCAAGTCTTCCGGTAGTGATGACGATTGGAGGAAGAAATATTTCTATGTCAAGATCGACCCCACGACGGTTCCCGTGGGTCGTGCTCTCTCTGTTGTTTGGTCCGATATATCTGGTTAGGACTTTGTTAGGATCGTGCCTTCTTTGTTTCTAATTAGTATTATTCACTGAACCCTCGATTTCATGTGCAGATACTGAGGATCCTCCTAAGCTTACTGAGAAGCTGTCTAGGGCTCTTTTCCGGAAGCTAAATCAAAGCTCCAATACTTGGGCATCTTTTGCCTCTTCTCGTATTGAATCAGCTAGGTTCCCGGATCGGTACAACGCCAGGTTCCCTGACCCGATTCCTGCTGAAGATTTAGAAGGTTTTTCGGATTTTGCTATTATTATTATTATTTATTTTTATTTCTGGATTTGCTTTCAGAGATAACTAACAAGCTTTCAACTGTTTAGTTTCTGAAGGTCCTTTCGTGGTAGATCTTTCGACTGGAGCTAGTACTTCCGAAACTGAAAAGACTCAAGCTCCTAAGATGAGGCCTTCTTTCCGTTCCAGGAACAAGCCTGCTGCAGCTGCCAGCGCTTCGCGAGGCAGCGATAAGACCCAAGGAGGTGCCTTCCTCAGCTCATTGAAGGAGGTCCTTGATGACGGGACCTCTGTCCCTGCTAAGGATGTTAACCCAGTTGAGCCCAGAGCTCAAGATGTTGTTCCCCGTCCTGAGGTTCCGACAGTTGAAGCTAACCCCAAGCTGCTAGAGACCCTCTCGAGGTCAACCTCCGAGAAACAAGAGGTCTCGGACCGATTTGGGAGATAGACCCGCCAGATCCTCCTCCTCGTCTTCGCGGGGAGGGACCGTGGGTTGGAACTTCTCCCATTCTAAGCCGGGATCGATATTGGATGATCCTTGGGGTTTGGCAACCATCATGAGGCATATGAAGATGGTAGGATGCTCCATGCCTTCGATCAATGGTATGACCAACAAGGAAGAGTACGTTGAGATAGCTCACCACGTGGGTCAGGTACGTAGTCCTGTTACTCCCTGGTTCGCTATCAATCCAAAAGACTTTTTTTTGTTTAAAACGTATATATATATTTCTTTTTTTTTGTTTTAGCTAGCTGGAGCCATCAACAGGGCTCAGCTGAGGTTTGAAGAGACCGTGCATGGTGCTCCTAGCGCTGGAGACTTAGCTCAGGCTACTGAGTTGTTCAAGACTACCAAGACGGAGCTCGACCTGGCTCGTGCTCGAGTTTCTGAGCTTGAAGCTGAGGTCGGGAGGCTCGGTTTGAAGGCTGATACTCAACAAGGGAAGATCGAAAGTCAGGCCATCGATATTCGGGTGAAGAGTAGGAAGATCAATGAGTTAGATGCTGCTCGCAGGATAGCTGAGCACCAGGTCCAAGAGTTGATCGCCTCGTCTCAGGTTAGTCAACAGAACAAAGAGGCTGAAGTTAAACTAGCTGTCAGGAAAGGTAAGAAGGAGGTGGCTGAAGCCTACAACAAGATCCTGATCTGTGAAGGAGAAGTTTGTCAAGAAAAAGGAAGAGACTGACGCTCTGATCTATGCTCAGGAGCTTCAGGCAAACACCGAACTTCTGAAGGATTTATTGTCTAAGAGATTGAGAATGCTGAGGAGGAGTATCATCGTTTGATGATTTTGATCCCGGATGCTGGTGCTGCATACGAGAAGGCTCAAGTTTCTGATTTCTCAGTTAGCAAGCTCCCCATTCCTCAATTCTCCGAGAGCTCAGGTACTTTCGAGATCAATATGTTTAATCCGACGTTTTCTGGAGAATATGGTTCTAACTTGGGTTCGGTCTCTCCTGATTTAGTTCCCGTTGAGACGACCCCGGGAGGTGACGACCAGGATGTTGAAGAAGAGGTTCCTGTTAAGGAGGGTGATCCTATCGAGGAGGATAAGGATGATGAAGCTGATCCTGGATCCAAGGAAGGTTAAGAGCTGATGCTCTTTATGTTTTAAAACTTATGCCCAATGGGCTTCTTTATCTTTTTGCTTTCAAGACTTATAGCCTGAGGAGGCTTTTAAACCTTTATCTGTTTGCACTTCGAATCTTTGTTAGCCTGGGGAGGCTTTTAAACCTTGTTTAATTTCGAACTCGGTTTTCATTTCATTTTTGAGTTTTTGGTTTTAGTCGTGAAATATGACAACTTGATTATAATCGAATCTTGTGATAAGTCTGAAAGACTTTGGTCGTTTTTTGTTCCTTAAGAGGAATTCTTGGAGTATCGGGACTAGCTTAGGATTTTTATGGACCTAAGTTTAATCTGGACACCTTAGGTGGGGGTTCTTGGGAACCTGAACTTGTTTGTGGGATTTCAAGACCCGTTGAGACTTGCTTAGGATTTTAAGACCTTTGTGATTTGATGAGGATTTTAAGACCTCGAAGATTTATAAGGATTTTAAGACCTTGGAGAATTGACAAGGATTTTAAGACCTTGGAGATTTGGTAAGGATTTTAAGACCTTAGGTCCAGGTTCGTCGAGACCTGATATTGTCTGAAGGATTTTAAGACCTTAGGTTCAGGTTCGTCGAGAACTGACATTGCTTTGAAGGATTTTAAGACCTTTAGGATTGTTAAGGATTTTAAGACCTTAGGTTCAGGTTTGCAGGGACCTGTTTTGTTTAAAGAATTGAGATATCGAAAATGATTTCTTTATTGATAGTTGGATACATGGTATCATAGTAATCATACACTTGCTGTATTATAACGATATATACGTTTGCTGCGTGGGCTATGTGACTTTAGTCAGACATATGCCCCTTTGATTGTAGTGAACGAAGTGTTGAAATGAGGTTGGGGCTGCACTCATGACGGAGTTGCCTACGTACCCAGTCAAGGGATCAAGCCTAACGTAGTTCAGGAGTTTTAGGTACCTAATGATAATATCTCTTAAGATTCGTGGCATTCCACGATCTGATTTCAGGTACCCCAGTTCGCACCTTTCGGAGTTTGTAGACGCCAGGTCGTACCACGTGGATGATCTGGTAGGGACCTTCCCAGTTGGTTCCTAACTTTCCAGCAGCATTGGTTCTTTGGTTCCTTCGAAAACTTTCCTAAGTACTAGGTCTCCAACAGCGAACTGTCGGAGCCTGACTTTGGAATTGTACTGTCGTGCCATTGCTTGCTGATAGTTCTGAATGCGAATCAAAGCTCGGTCCCGTCTTTCTCGATTAGATCGAGGCTGTCGGTTAGGAGCTGATCATTAGCTGCGGGATTGGATGTACAGAGTTCCCGGCGGAGGCTACCAGCAATGGTTTCAGCTGGAACGACGGCTTCCATCCCATATGCTAAGGAGAAAGGAGTTTCTTCTGTAGCTTTTCGTGGGGTGGTCCGACATGCCCAAAGTACTTCAAGTAACTTCTCTGACCAGAATTCCTTCTGGGTTCCGAGGCGTTTCTTGAGGTTTGCTAATACTGATTTATTAGCAGCCTCCGCCTGTCCGTTACCTTGAGGTCGGCGAGGTGATGAGAAGGTCAGGCGGATATTCCACTTGTCACAAAATATTTTGAAATCGTGGGATATGAATTGTCCTCCATTGTCAGTTACGATTTCGTATGGGACGCCGTGTCTACATACGATATCTTTCCATACAATTGCTCGACCTCGAACCTGGTTACCTGCTGGAAAGCTTCGGCCTCTATCCATTTCGTGAAGTAGTCCGTTAAGACTAAGAGGAAGCGTAGCTTCTTCTTTCCACTTCCTGATGGTACTAGTGGCCCACGATATCCATGGACCATCTCATAAATGGGTAAGGGGCGGATATGTTAGACAGCTTTCTCGCAGGTTGGTGTATAATCGGTGCATGCCTCTGGCATTTGTCGCATGAAGAGGAATAGGCCTCACAATCTGCAATAATGGTAGGCCAGAAATATCCTTGTCTTTTGATTCTGATGGCTAAAGCTCTTCCTCCAGAGTGGTTCCCGCAGGACCGTCGTGCATTTCCTTCATGAGTCTCATAGCAACGAGGCCATGGACGCATTTTAGGTAAGGTCCGGAAATGCTTCGTTTGAGGAGGACAGATTCAGTTACGCAATATCTCGCGCTTAATGCTTTGAGCTTTCGAGCCTCCCATTTTTGGGTGGAGTCTTTCCTCCAGGATGTATTGCGTGATTGGAATTCTCCAATCCTCTCTTCCTACAACTTTGTTATGAAGAGACGAGGGAGGTTCCTGTTCGGGACCTGGTGTCGTGGTGCCCCCGGAGGTATTGGTAGGATTGGGCTCCAGGGAGTCTGAATTCCGAGGAATACCTCCAGATGAATTTTGGAGAGCTGTACGGCTTCTGGTTTTAACTCTGCAGATGACTGGGTCTGAGTTGGTGCCCCGGGGGTATTCTCGAGATCAGGCTCTAAGGAGTCTGAATTTCGAGGAATATCTTCCGTGATTGGATTATGTTCCCGGAGGTATGCTTTTTTGCGCTGCATATTCTGGTTTTTGGAAACCAAAATGTTGTGAAAACCTGGGTAGCTACCGTTCAGGGCAGGTACCTTCGGGTTGCGCTTTTTAGTTTGCTTCTTTTTCAGCTTTAGTAGCTATGTCGATGCTTGGTTTCTCGATTCCTTCTACGGGTATGATTCGTTTTACGAGGGGGTCTGATGTGGAAGCTAAAGCAGCCAATGCATCTGCTGAGGAGTTTCACCTCGTGGGATTCTCGTTAGCTCGAATTTGTCGAACTGCCTAGTGAGGTTCTGGACGACTTCGAGATATGCCCCCATTCTTTCGTCCCTCGTTTCATATTCTCCGTGAAACTGGCTAGCTACTAGCTGTGAATCACTATAAGCGTTTAGCTCTCGGATTCCGAGGCTTAGGGCGAGCTTCAACCCTGCGATTAGTGCTTCATATTCAGCTTCGTTGTTTGAGGCGCTGAATCCGAGCCTATATGACTGCTCGATGGTTTCTCCTGCTGAAGAAGTTAGCCTTAGACCGATACCGGAGCCCTGTTTTGATGAGGCTCCGTCGACGTATAGGCTCCACTTCGGAGATTCCATTTCGGAGTCTAACTGCTCGGATGTCAATTCGATGATAAAGTCAGCGAGGACCTGAGCTTTCGCTGCTGCTCGAGGTCTATACTCAATATCATATTCGCTGAGTTCTATGGCCCATTTAGCCAATCGCCCTGACTGGCTGGGGCTGTGCAAGATCATTCGTAATGGTTGTGAGGTCATTACGACGATCGAGTGCGATTGGAAGTAAGGTCGCAATTTTCTGGCGGCTGTTACGACTGCTAGAGCTAGTTTTTCCATTGCAGGGTACCTGGTTTCGGCGTCTATCAAACTTTTACTGGTGTAATAGACAGGTCTTTGTTCGTTTTGTTCTTCTCGTACTAGAACGCCGCTGACTGCAGCAGTTGATACAGCGAGATATAGGTACAATGGCTCTCCTATTACTGGTTTAGATAGGATCGGAGGTTCGGAGAGGTAAGCTTTCAATTGCTTGAAGGCTTCCTCACATTTCTCGTCCCATAAGAACTTCTTATTATTTCTTAGAAGTTTGTAAAATGGGAGGCATTTATCAGTGGACTTGGATATGAATCGATTCAATGCCGCGATTCGTCCAGTCAATCTCTGTACCTCTCTGGTCGTCTTAGGTGACGGCATTTCTAGGAAGGTTGCTATCTGCTGCGGGTTGGCTTCAATGCCTCTTTCGGTTACGAGATAGCCTAGGAACTCGCCTGAGGGTACCCCGAAAGTACATTTAGTGGGATTGAGCTTCATATCGTACTTGTTCAGGATATCGAAGCATTCCCTTAAGTGGGAGATATTCTTTCTCGCTGAGGATTTGACTAGCATGTCGTCGATATAGACCTCCATGGTTTTTCCAAGTTGTCCAGCAAACATCTTATTTACTAGCCTCTGATAGGTAGCTCCTGCGTTTTTTAATCCGAATGGCATAACCTTATAACAATAGGTTCCTCGTTCGGTTATGAATGCAGTTTTCTCCTGGTCCTCAGGATCCATCATGATTTGGTTATATCCTGAGAAGGCATCCATGAAGGATAGGAGTTGATGGCCGGCTGTTGCTTCAACCAGGCGGTCGATGTGAGGTAACGGGAAGCTGTCTTTAGGACAAGCTTTGTTTAGGTCTGTGAAGTCTACACAGATTCTCCACTTCCCGTTTTTCTTCTTTACCACTACTGGGTTAGCTAACCAGTCGGGGTAATGTACTCTCGAATGGACCCAGCTTTCGTAAGTCGGTCAACTTCGTCGTTAACAGCTTGAGCCTTTTCGAGACCTAGCTTACGACGCTTCTGTTTGATCGGTTTGAAAGTAGGGTCAACTTTTAGCTTATGGGTGGTGATTTCGGGTCTATTCCTTTCATGTCATTGGTGGACCATGCAAAGGTTTTGACATTGCTTTTCAAAAATCAATGAGCTCCTTTTTTGTCTCAAGAGGTAGCTCGGACCCGATGCTCACCTTCTTTCAGGATCTGAGTCGTCGATGCAAACTTTTTCGGTTAGGTTCCTGGGGGACCTCGAATATTTTGTTGCATTTCGCGACCTTCCTGGATCTGTAATTGCTATTGGGGGGATTTTTTTGAGGATTTCGAATCCTCCCAAATAGCAGATCCTGGATATCTTCTGGCTACCGTGTATGGTAGCTATCCCTTCGGGTGTTGGAAATTTTACGCACTGATGGTACGTTGAGGCTACTGCCTTCATTTATGGATCCAAGGTCTTCCCAAAATCGCGTGGAACGGGGAAGGTCTATCGATGACTACTAAGTTGGTCATTTTTCATTATTCCGCCAGCTATGACTGGGAGCTTGATTGTTCCCAATGAGGTAGCTGTTTCTCCGGAGAAGCCTACGAGATTAGCTTTTTGGCCAATAATTCGTAGTCGTCTATTTCCATCCCTTTTAGGGTGTTATAGAAAATGAGGTCGATGTCTATCATGAGCTTAGGAACCTCGTATCCTGCGATGTTCAGGGTGACGATCAACGCATCATCGTGAGGTCTGTCAAGGTTTGAGGTCTCGCTCTCCCAGAAAGAAATCTTAGTGTTGGATTCAGGATTAGGAGGCTTAGGTCCAGTGTTAGACACAGCCTTCCGCACGTGATTCTTAATGGAATTGACGGAGTCTTGACATATGTCTGATCCTCCAAGGATACAGTCCACCCCGAGTCGGGGTTCGATTGATGGGAGGGTTTGCTCAAGAGAGCTTCGACTTGTAAACTTTTTCCTTGGGGGAATTTCCCAAGAATCATGTCGACTCTTTTTTTGGGACCTGGAGGTGGCGAATCGGTTTCCTTCTCAGGTGACCTCTCGCGTTTCGGGGAAGTGTCCCTGGAACCTCTTTTCTGATAAGGTGGCGGCTTTTTAAGGTCCACGCCCTTTATTTCTCCGGCTGCGAATTTAGCTGCCAGCTGGCGTTGGAGGTCCCAACACTCTTCGGTTGAGTGTCCTTCGCGATCGTGATAAGAGCAATGTTTGCCTTTATCGAAGCCTTTTGACCAGGGAGTTTTGTTTGCTGCTGCAACAGGTTTCTCTTCCTTGTCTTCCTCGATTGCGTAGGAATGTTCTCCCTGAGTTTGATTATTTCGAGGGTTACCCTTTTATGAGGTCCCTTAGTCTCGGAGGAGTCACCTTTCGAATGATTCTGTGGTTTCTTGTGGAGTTTATCCAGTGCAGCTGTCTCCTCCTCCAAAGTAATATATTTGGTGGCTCTATGAAGAGCGTCATCGATAGTTGGAGGAGCATTAAGTGTTAGCTCTGACCAGAATTTCGATCTATAGAACAGACCTCTCCTAAGGGCCTCGATGGCGACGTTAGGTCGTTAGGATTCGAGAGCTTAGTTTTATTGCCCTGAATTTCTCAATGTAGACTCGTAATGAATCTCCCATTCCTTGACTGACCTTCCAAAGGTCGGCCTCGGAGGCTTGCTTCCGGATATGGGTTGAGTATTGCTTCATAGGCGTTGGTTAATTGATCGAAGTTGTCTATCGAGGCTGGCTCGAGGCCGGAGAACCACTCAAGGGCTGTTCCGACCAAATTTTTCGGCGAATGTTCTACAGTAACCTGCTTCACATTCTTCCTGAGTGAAATGGGCTTTAACAATTGCCAATCGGAAAGCTCTCAATAGGCTTTCCGGGTCGGAGGTCCCATCATACTCAGGAATTCTGATTTTTCGGGTATCTCTTATGTGAGAGCTGGCAATTCTGTCCGTGAATGGAGTTCCACGGGTTTCTTCGATTAAGCTATCGATTTCGGGAGCTGAACTCGTAGCTTTATGGACTTGAGCTCCCAATTTCTGGAGAGCCGCGTGAGTTCTCTCCATATATCTACGGATAGCTTCAGGTCCTTCAAACGGAAGGATATTTGGATCGTTCGCAGGTACCCGATGAGTAGGTTCCTGACGGAATCGAGTTGGCTCATCTCCCATGCGGTTAGTGGGCTAAGTCGCTCGACATTTCTTGGGTTATCGGAGTTTATCCTTTGATAAGTCCTCATTCGGGACCAAGCTTCTAGTTTGATAAACCGAAGCTGACGCTCTGCCTCCAGATGGGAAGGATATTCCTGCTCCGGACCTAGGATCAGGTGGCGGAGGAGGTAAACGAGTACTTCTGTCAGTGACCTGACCGGTGTGGAGCTGGTTGTCGCTACGTTACTTCCCATAGCACTGGCATTAGGTGGATTGAACACGGGAACTGTTCCAGTATGAGGTGTCTGGAAAGCAGATCCGCGTCCTTCAGGGGCAGTGCTATCAGGGGAAAAGTTTAAACGTGCTCGGGGAAAGAGGGATCGGTTAATCATCATGGAAGATGACCCCCGGAGCTTGACGTTGCGGTGGTTGGGTTGTTGCGTTTAGAGATCTAGTTATCTCTTCGAATCGTTGTTGACGTACAGTCAGCTGATGCATCGTGCGCTCACTTTCTGAGCTCGGTCTACTAATTGTATCATCATCTGGCGGATCTCAGAGAGCTGAGCCTCCGTTTGATTCGGAATGGCTTGCTGCTGAGGATTCTCGGTAACCGGGAGCTCGGAGGTGTTTCCACCTGATGACCTCGGGTTAGTAACTCCGGTTGTAGTTTGGCTCATTCGAGCATCAACCGGAAGCTGTTGCCCAGATCGGTGGTCGCCACGTTGAGGCTCTGTGATTACGAGACTAGAGCCTCCGTCATTCGGTGAGCCATCGCTCTGAATCGGGAGGTTAAGGTCAGACGGGGTTGTTGTCTGATCGGTAGGGTTCATCCTCGAGTTAGAGTAAGGGATTCGATTGTTTCTTCCCACAGTCGGCGCCAATTGTGAGGGGTCAAACTCACACTAGATTTTAGATCAGGTTTTATGTTTAGAAAAGGATAGGGAAAGATTATCGCGGGCTGAATCCCGTAAGAACTTGATGAATGAACTTCGATTTGTATTGATATAATAGAAATGAATGGTTACAAAAGATATTTTGATGAATATCAAAGACTATAAGAGAATTACAAATAAGAACGTTTCAATGAATGTTGAGTAAGATATGAGTAGGATCGGATCCTCTCTTAGTCTTCGACCTTCTCTTTTTATAGCTTTGGACTTCTTTAGGTTGTTTGCAACTGATCTCCGAGATCCTCTCCGCTTGAGGTGGAATCTGCAACAGCTTCCCTTTGACCGGGTCCTGCGCTTCTTCTTGTTGTGACGTGAGCTTCCTCTTCGTCGTGACCTCCTTAGTTAGGATCTTAGTTTTGAGCCTTCGGCTTCTACTTAGCTCTTTTTAGATTTAGAACTCGTGATGGGCTTATCACGGCCCATCGTCTTCTTTTATTATTGAATGATCAGCTACGGGCCATATTCGGGCCCAACAGGTATGAAGAGGAAGTGATGCACGACCCTTGGGTGGTGTTTGATCATGGATGAACACACCCTAGGCTTCCTCTACAATCATGGTAACCAGCAAAAAATGGCGAGAAGAGAATGGAAAAGGCCGGACTCCCACTCAAAGGCATGTTTCAGCCTTGAAGGTGGATGCAGTGCATAACTGTTTTCATGGAACTTCCATGGAAGGGATGATGGGTGCGACCTATGTATGGATCTTATCATACTGGAGGTATGTGATAAGACTGATTAAGACAAGTGCAAGAGGCACAAGGCGGACCTGATCAGGGAAGCACAATGTCTAGCAAGATCAAGTATGAGGTAACATGTGTTGAATTACTTATGTTTATGTTTATGTTTATGTTCTGTGTTGTGTTCTTGGGGTGGGATCAAGGCCAGGCATGGCACCCCTTGAGGAATGTATATTGTGATGTGTCTTAGGAATCCAAGACCCTGGACAAAGGGGCGGATATAACTGATCTAACTCATCCATGTGGGATGATGGTTAGATGCTGTTCATTGGATAGCGATCAATGATGATCATGGTTTGGTGTTGGGTTTGATCATGGTGTGAACCATGAGTCCGACCCACTGATGAGACACATGGGAGTCCTAGTACAGAGGAACCATGTGGAGTGTAAGGTCCAATTCGTTTGGATCCAACAACAAGCAAAGGAGAGGAGTAAGGCTAGTACTTGTTTGTATGGACCACAAGTATGGTGCTGGTGTGTTATATACAAGGAAGGCTGTGTGTGATCTGATCATGGGCAAGGATGGACGACCTGATTTCATGGATGATGGATCAAGGTGTCTGATCTGATTGATCAAAGGATGCACCAGTGGTAAGAGCAACACTAATCAGGTTCAGTGGGACATAGTTCCATGGCCGGTTAGGTATGTGTGAATACTCATCAGTTCTGAGTCATGTGGGGTGGTTGGTTGATTGACTCAGGAACTGGTGGGCATTATTAATCTATTCTATGTTGATCAGACGTGGAGGTACTGAACCATGGAGTGGCCGGTTCAGAGAAATCTCTCCATGGCCTTGGTTGGGCAGGTAAGTGGAGATCTGATAGTTCCTGAAGGATTGTTAGGATCCGACTTCAAATATCTCTTAATGGGTATTTATCATGAATTATCATGGTGAGAGATTAGTTTTATCTCATTGATTTAGAGGTGGTCAGTTATGGCATATGGGCTGTTCATGGGCGAGATCAGTATGATCGAGGCCAGTTCTGAGAAATCTGACTTGACCATTCTCTTAGTTATGAGTTATCATGATTTATCATGATTTTAATTAGTTTTTGGAGCATGTTTGCTTGAGGTTGATTTTGCGCTGAAGACTTCCCAAGGTACTTGGTTTGTGGGGATGGTTGGTTGAATGACTAAGTACCTAAGGGGAGAGTTTATACAGGTATAATGAGGAGTTGGACGAGTGGATGGGGAGCTAGGCAAGCTACCTCGCAGCTCGATCAGCTGGAAGAGAGTTGGGAACCTCAAGTGAAGTGGTTCAGTTCAGCTAGCTGAACGAAGCTAGCTAGACAGCTAAGGCAGCTGAGACAAAGAGCTATCAAGCTCCGTGGATGTGGCAAAGGTATGATCTAGCAATATTGCATAGATCTAGATAGATGGTTAGGGAAATGGAACCTCAGTTATTGTATGACTTGGATTAGGTTCAGGATCAACCTTGGAGCTGGTAGTAGTTTGTCTCTGATCATGGTAAGGTGATTCGACCTGACAAGTGTTAGATTGGCTTTAGACCATTGGTTGATAGATAATATTCGCTGTGCATAATTTGAAAGGATCTAAGCTAGGGATGACTAAGGTAGTCTTAGCTAAGGTCCAAGATAGACTTCGCCTTTAGGCGAAAGTATATATAAAGATTGAAAATGAGTGGTTCGGTCAGGGTATGGACTGAGCGACGTGAGGCATCGACCGCGGTAGCGGCCGGGTTCGGGGTCTTACAATTCCTCTTTACTTATCTTTGCGCAAATCTCTCTCTCTCTCTCTCTCTTTCTCTCTTTCTCGGATTATCTCTTTAATTCTCACATTGTTCTTGATAAATCACCACATATATTCTCTTAATCCATACAAATTATCATCTCTTCATAATCTTCTTGCTGAACTCTTGCTCTAGGATAGGGATTACGTTGCTGA
>NW_026618212.1:0-13244 GCF_000801105.2 Raphanus sativus
GTGTTGGAATTCATGAGTGTTTGTCTCATGTCAAGAGAGTATTCAGTTAACTTGTAACTGAATCCCCTTCAACCAAGCAACAGGAACTCACCATTAAAAGGAAGAGACAACCAACTGGTGGTTGAATCCTCTTAAACAGCCTACACTATAACCAAGATCCTAGATAGTAAACTGGTTATGTGTGGCAAAGAATCTCTAGTTTGAATCTAATCCTTGAGAAGTGATACAACACTTTAGAGTTTGTTCACTTAAGAAGAAAAGAAATTAGAATCAGTAATCTAGAGCTTAAGAGAAGATAAAGAAGAGTTTAGAGTGAATTTTACAAGTATTAGGCTGCCTTAATAGAAAGAGAGTTAAGGCAGCCTCTAAACCATTACTCTAAACTCCTTACATTGTGAATATTGTTTAGACACAAGCAAGTGAGAGAGAGGCACGAAATTAGACTGAGAGAACTTGTATTGATACTGAATAAATGTTACAAGAGGTGGTGAAGTCTTTAAATAGACAATCACTTACAATAAACAATGATTAAACAAGGGAATGACTAAACAAATATTATTGTGGGGTTTCTGATGAAGCCAGAAGGATGCAGCCAAGGTGAATCTCGACCAGAGGGAGTGAGAGTGACAGGAGAGAGGTTTACACAGCCTGGTTGAGTGAAAGTGACAGGTCCAGCTGCTTCTCTTAAGCAACATGTGACTTCTTCTTTTCAAATTCAAACCAGGCTCTCTTATTTTAATTCAAACATGTTTCCTTGACATCTCAGTGTTTCTCCACGTCCATATTAGCCTCCACAACTCCTTTCTTGCCTTGAAAGGTAAGTTAGGTCAAGATAGTAGCTTGTGGAGCAAGACTGCACAAAACAGAATCAAATTGGCTTTTCTTCTTGAACTCTCCTTTGATCATCAACCAGCTTCTTCTTCTGGTCATTCCTTTATTTATTTCAACACTCCCCCTCAAGCTTGACCATAGGAGATCCTTGGGCAAGCTTGGAACTGAGAGCACTTGCCTGATTAAAAACCTAAGTGTGGAAAACCTCATGGGACAAAACCATCACTTCGGGAAAAAGAGTGCAACTACCCTCAGCCTAGGGATTGGCCAGTGGGTTTATGAGTCTTATGATCAACTTTAGGGACTCATAATCCCTGGATCATGGCCTTACTTCAATGGCAAGCTGGCACCAATGCCTTCCTTGCTTCACACTCAAAACTGCTTGGAACTCTCCATGTTGCTGGTTCTTTGTCTCCCCCTTTCTTCTGACCTCCTGCCATCATCAAAGGGTTTGATCCACGACCAGACTCTCCATTATGAGCTCCAAGTACCTGATTCAAACAATGCACACACACATGCATCAATTCTCAAGGGGCAAACCTATTCAATCATAAGCATAAGTATAGATTAAGGTACTTCCCTTGCATAAGTTGAATGGACATTGGTTTCTCATATTAACACCCCTCCTCAAGCTTGACCTAAGAATAAGAGTATGTGGTCAAGCTTGGAAGATGAGAGCCAATGATGATAACCAATGCCTTGAGACCACAAGCTTCATCAACCAGGTACAAGCACACATGCTATGGGCTGATTCATAGCTTCCCAAATGAAGGTAACTGTTCTAACTTCATATAGAAGCTGATCCATAGCTTCCCAACCAGAAGGTAACTGTTCTAACTCCATGCCTTGGGCTGATTCATAGCATTCCAATCAGCTTGACTCTCCACCTGATCTTCTTGTCAAGTAGTCTCTGAAGGCCATCTGTTCTAACACCAAGTTGTTGCTGTCCTTGTTGAATTCTTCTTGCAGTGGCTTCTAGACAGGCCATGGAAGCTCATTTACAGCCCCCCTCAAGCTTGAATCCGAGTATAGGGGAGGAGACAAGCTTGATATGAGCTTTTAAGCCTCCTGGTCTACTCAGAAATTATTTCTCCATGGTCAGGAATATGCATCTTGTGCAGGCTCTGATCAACATGGGCAATCTGTCAAACCAACACTAAGACAAGCATCAGTAGACAACAAGAGACCAGAACATTGGTTTTCACCAAGTCTGATCTTTAAACACACAATTTAAATAAGCACAGCAGCAATGGACAGATATCTTTAAGATTCTATCCTAGCAACACTCTCTGAATCCTAATCAACAAGATTAAGCTTTCAGGCAACAACACAATCAATTTTCCTAAGGGCAGAAGCAAGACAATTCTTTCAAGACAGCTTAATAACCCTAGGCAGATTCTAACAAGAGATTGTGAGAAGAGAGAATTAAGTAACCAGAGTAAAAGTAACCAGAGAATAAGTAGAGATTTAGAGAATGATGTAACCAGAGTATTAGTAGCCAGAGAATGAGAGAATGATGTGAGTAAGTAACCTGAGAATCAGAGAATTAGAAAAGAGAGAATAGAGAGTTTGCTCAAGAGTTCTAATGGACAGAGTTTTGCTCTGTTTTCTTGAGTTTTGTGGAAGCATTAACAGCCAGGAGCCACCAATACTCCTCATGAGTTTGGTGCTTTAGTAGCTGAAACACAATGGACCATTGAACAATTAATTTGCTCACTGGTCTTAGACATGTGCCACTGGAATAACTCATGAACTGATGTTTTCCAGGGCAAGCAACAAAAGAACCAACAGAATAACACATGAACAAGTGTTTTCTGTGGCTTAGACAACAATGAATCCAATGGATCAAAACAGTTTGTCCACTGGTCAAAGAGATGCTCCATTATAAATGAGCTATTATCCAATGGATAAAGCATAATGGTGAAGCATTTTTTTTTCCTGAAACCATTCTCTTCCTGAAGCTTGATACACAGATACTAGAAAGTATGGACCAAGCTTACACAACAATGAAGTGGAAGAGAATAGATCATTTTTTTTTAAAAAAAAATTCAAAAACAGAAACTAAAGGTGAGTTTTATCCCAAAGAAGAGCAACAAAGCTCTGATACCATGTTGGAATTCATGAGTGTTTGTCTCATGTCAAGAGAGTATTCAGTTAACTTGTAACTGAATCCCCTTCAACCATACAACAGGAACTCACCATTAAAAGGAAGAGACAACCAACTGGTGGTTGAATCCTCTTAAACAGCCTACACTATAACCAAGATCCTAGATAGTAAACTGGTTATGTGTGGCAAAGAATCTCTAGTTTGAATCTAATCCTTGAGAAGTGATACAACACTTTAGAGTTTGTTCACTTAAGAAGAAAAGAAATTAGAATCAGTAATCTAGAGCTTAAGAGAAGATAAAGAAGAGTTTAGAGTGAATTTTACAAGTATTAGGCTGCCTTAATAGAAAGAGAGTTAAGGCAGCCTCTAAACCATTACTCTAAACTCCTTACATTGTGAATATTGTTTAGACACAAGCAAGTGAGAGAGAGGCACGAAATTAGACTGAGAGAACTTGTATTGATACTGAATAAATGTTACAAGAGGTGGTGAAGTCTTTAAATAGACAATCACTTACAATAAACAATGATTAAACAAGGGAATGACTAAACAAATATTATTGTGGGGTTTCTGATGAAGCCAGAAGGATGCAGCCAAGGTGAATCTCGACCAGAGGGAGTGAGAGTGACAGGAGAGAGGTTTACACAGCCTGGTTGAGTGAAAGTGACAGGTCCAGCTGCTTCTCTTAAGCAACATGTGACTTCTTCTTTTCAAATTCAAACCAGGCTCTCTTATTTTAATTCAAACATGTTTCCTTGACATCTCAGTGTTTCTCCACGTCCATATTAGCCTCCACAACTCCTTTCTTGCCTTGAAAGGTAAGTTAGGTCAAGATAGTAGCTTGTGGAGCAAGACTGCACAAAACAGAATCAAATTGGCTTTTCTTCTTGAACTCTCCTTTGATCATCAACCAGCTTCTTCTTCTGGTCATTCCTTTATTTATTTCAACAATTTGAAATGCTTGGACCATATGCTTCACATGCTTGATGCCTTTAGCATCTTGACTAGATCCTCTTTGCCTTTCCAGCCTTGTACAGGCTGTCATGGCGCGCCTCAACTTGATCTACAACGGTCACAAGCTTCCTTCTCTTAACCTTCTCCTTGGTTAAGAGTATTCGACATCCCCTTATCTCTTCTCTTCTCCAATTACCCATTTACCTCAGTAACTCCTCTTTTACCACAGTAACTTAAAGTTACTGTAATAGTAACCTTCCAAATAGTAACTTGAGCTCTTTCTCCTCTTCTCCTTTCCATGTTAACTTCTTCTCTATCTCATAAATATAATCACCTCAACTCAACACTCCCCCTCAAGCTTGACCATGTGGAACAAGTCAAGCTTGGAAAGCCATGAGATCTTCCTCATTAAAAACCTCACCAAGGAAAACCCTTTGGGACAAAACCTTGATGAGGGAAAAAGAGTGAAGACCTCATAGCTAAGAGGATCAGCTCCTCTTGCTCAAATCAATGAGGCCCAACCTGATATGGATGGACTCCATTGTCTTCTGCCTCGCAGCCTTGGTGAACACATCAGCCAACTGATCTTCACTTCTTGTGTAACATGGTAAGATAACTCCAAGCACAATCATCTGTCTGACCTTGTGGCAATCAACCTCTATATGCTTTGTCCTCTCATGGAACACTGAGTTGGATGCAATGTGGATAGCTGCTTGGTTATCACAATGCATAGTCATTGGTGTAGCTTGATCAATCTCTAAATGCTTCAGAATCCCCTTGATCCATACAAGCTCATTGGTTAGCTTCAGCATGGCTCTGTACTCGGCTTCAGCACTAGAACAAGAGACCACCTTCTGCTTCTTACTCTTCCAAGTAACCAAGTTCCCACCAATGAAAGTACAGTAGCCAGTGGTTGATCTTCTATCAGCTCTATCTCCTGCCCAATCAGCATCACAATAGCCCACCACTTCTGTACTCTTATTGCAACCCATCCAAACTCCAAGACCTTGTGTACCATTCAGATACATCAATAGTCTTTCCACCATGCGCCAGTGATGCTCTTTTGGAGCTTGCATATGCTGGCTCACCTGATTCACAGCAAAACATATATCAGGCCGAGTGATTGTTAAGTAGATCAACTTACCAACAAGCTTTCTATAAAGCTTGGGATCATGGAAGAGTTTGCTATCTTCAATCTCCCCCTCACGTGGAACCTTGTACCCATCCTCCATGGGCATCTTAGCTACCTTGCCTCCATATGCACCTGCATCTTTCAAAAGATCAAGTGTATATTTCCTTTGAGAGATAAACAATCCTTCCTTGGCTCTACACAACTCAATACCAAGGAAGTATTTCATCTCTCCTAAGTCTTTAATATCAAAGACAGATTTTAGAAACTCCTTAGTAGCCTTGATACCTGTTTTATCAGAACCAGTGATGATAATATCATCTACATATACAAGGATTACAATGATACCTGAGGATGTGACCAGTGTAAAGAGAGTATGATCAAGTTCTGACTTCCTGAAACCTCTACCATTCAAGGTTGTGCTCAGTTTGTGGTACCAAGCTCTAGGAGATTGCTTGAGACCATAGATTGCCTTCTTTAATCTCAAAACATTTCCCTTCTTCACTAGATGCTCAAGACCAGGAGGTGGCAACATGTATACTTCATCTTCTAGCTCTCCTTGTAGAAAAGCATTCTTGACATCCATTTGCCAAAGATCCCACTCAAGGTTCACTGCCAATGATAAGACAACTCGGATTGTATGGAGTTTGGCCACTGGTGCAAATGTATCAATGTAGTCCTCTCCATATGTTTGAGTGAACCCTCTTGCTACCAATCTTGTCTTGCGCCTATCTATCTTTCCATTTGGTAGATACTTGATAGTAAAGATCCACCTACTAGATACAGCCCTTTTTCCCTTTGGCAAGGCACTCTCATACCATGTATCATTCTTGATCATAGCATCTGCTTCAGCATTGACTGAGTCTCTCCACTCTTGTATAAGCATTGCTTCTTCATAGCTTCTTGGAACATAACTCTCATCCAAGCTCACTTGAAAGGCACAATGCTCTTCTGGATATTGAGCAAAGGAACACACAGCTTGAGAAGGATGCTCCACAGCCTGGGCATTGTAGTACACTCTCGTGTTTACCCAGTTGGAAGCATCCCTCTTAACTCTTGTGCTCCTTCTCAAGGCTGGTGCTGGAACATCTTGTACTACTGGCTCGGATTGCTCTTGTTCTTGCACCACTGGTTCAGATACTTCCCCACTTTCTTCACTAGCAGTTGGCTGACTTTCTTCAGCTCCATCACTAGCTACCACACCTTGATCATGAGAACCACCCGAGCTCTCTTCTCCACTTGAACTCTCTCCCCCCACATGATCAAGGTTGGTAGGTTCCTGATCCACTTCTTGACCTCTTGGTGGTGTTCTTGCTGTAGTTACCCGAGACTGATCCTGGGTCATATTGATTCCAAGCCCCTCTAAGATGGTTCTCAATGTAGAAGCTCTATCTGAGGTAAGATCCTTCAAATCTTCCTGATTCTGCTCCTCATAATAACCTCTTTCTTCTATGAACTTCACTTCTCTTGATACTAACACTCTTCTTGTGTCAGGATCATAGCATTTGTACCCTTTTTGTGTGTGGGAATATCCCACAAACATTGCCTTCTTACTTCTTGCTTCCAGCTTGTTTCTCATCTCACTAGGCACCATCACATAGCACAAACATCCAAACACTCTCATATGCTCCAAGGAAGGTTTGTAGTTGTTCAATACCTCAAATGGAGCCTGCCCTTTCAAGACCAGTGTAGGAGTTCGGTTGATCAGATAGCATGCTGTGACTACAGCATCACTCCAAAATCTCTTAGGAACCTTAGACTGAAGCATCAATGTCCTTGCCACTTCCATGAGGTGCCTGTTCTTTCTTTCAGCTACACCATTCTGTTGTGGTGTGTAGGGACAACTTGTTTGCTGCAAGATTCCATGAGAAGAGAGGTGTTGCTTGAAGGCATTTCCAGTGTACTCCCCACCATTATCAGACCTGAGAATTTTAATCTTGGCATGATATTGGTTAGTCACATAAGCTTGAAAATTTTTAAATGCATCAAGCACCCTATCTTTGGTTGGAATAAGTGTTAGCCAGGTGTATTTGGATTTTTCATCAATGAAAGAGACATAATACTTATGAGAATCTCTAGACAAGCAAGGAGCAGTCCAAACATCAGAGTGAATAAGATCAAAGCAGTTCTCATAAACAGTAGAAGAGTTTGGAAAAACAGTTTTACAATGCTTGCCTAAAATACAAGCCTCACAATCATTATTCTCAAAAGAAACACCTGGCAACATCAGTTTAAAAGCCTTATTATGAGGGTGTCCTAGTCTAGCATGCCACAATGCATCTTTGCTTAAACTAGTAGCAGAAGTCGAAGTAAAAGAACAGCTAAAGCTTGAAGTAGGAGCAAGATCTTCAAGTAAGTATAGTTCTCCTTTGGTCACTCCTTTTCCAATCAACTTGCTGCTTTTAATATCCTGAAACTTCACATCATCAGGACTAAAGATAACATTACATTGCAAATCAGTTGCACATCTTTTAACTGATAACAAATTTGAAGCAAACTCAGGCATATAAAGAGCTTTAGACTCTTTATCAAACAGTTTAAGACTTCCTATTCCTCTAATAGGAATCCTATCACCATTCGCAATCATTACATGACCATCATGAGGGAGAATGTCTCTAATCAACCTAGTGTCACTTATCATGTGATGAGATGCACCAGAATCAACTATCAAAGGCTTTGATGCATGAGACTTAGCAATGAGAGCAAGAATGCTAGATGGTTTGAAATGATGAGCATGATCAGTCCTAGCAAGACTAGCAATACTAGAAACCTTATGCATATCTTTCAACCTATCAACCATGCTATCAATGCTATCCAAATCCACAGGATTATCTATCATCCTAGCACCAAATGAATACCCAAAGTAGTTACCAGAGTTACCATTCTCCTTGAAGAGCTTTATGAGAGCATCAAGGTCGGATCTCTTGATGTATTCCTGATCAGAGTTGTTGCGGATGGTAGGTGCACCAGAATAGGCTACCAGAGACTTCCCATCACCAGTATCACCCCTTGTCACCTCTTGACTCTTGCTAGTACCAGCTCCACTTGATCCTCCACTTGCACACTCTGACATATGAGCTCTTGCTTCCCGGTCCTTCATGAACTTAGCTGGCTTCAAATGAGGGTGGAGAATCCAGCAGCTACTCTTCTTGTGGCCATGCTTCTTACAATGGTCACAATTCCCATTGAACTTCTCATATTTGCCTTGTATGGCTTTATTAGCTTGCGGACCTTCACCATGTTCAGCTTGAGATGCTTGATTAGCCAACGATAGCTCTCCCTTTCTTCCAAATAAGCCAATGGAGCCCTGCTCCTTTTGAATCCGAGAGAACACTTCTTCCAAGTCCGGGAGATCATCATCTCTCAACATGTGCTGAATGAGACCATTGTATGCTGGATTCAGTGTCAACAACAGACCAAAGACCTTGTCTTGTTCCCTTCTCTTGTTAAGCTCCTCAGCATCAGTAGTGGTCGGCCTCAGCATCTCTAGCTCTGACCATAGAGACCTAAACCTTCCGAGATGCTTAGTGAACTCCATGTCTTCTTGTGCAAGGCTATTGATCGCTTGCTTCACTTCAAAGACTCTACTGAGGTTTGAAGTGTTTCCATAAACCTTTTTCAAGGTATCCCATAGCTCCTTAGCCGACTCACAGTAGCTATAAGCATCCAAGATGGATGGTTCCAATGAAGCGTGCAAGACAGACATCACAAGCATATCTTCCTGCTCCCACTTCTCTACATCATCACTTGAGACTTCCTCCTTGTCTCTCTTCAACTCCCCGAGCTTTGGAGCTTCACCCTTGGTGATGTGACTCCATAAACCCTTGCAACCCACTGTGGTTCTCACCATCCGAGACCACACAAGATAGTTGGTTCCCTTGAACACAACAGCAACTTTCATATGCATACTTCCTTCCATGTCTAAAACCACAACGACCCTAGTACTTCAACTCTTCACACACTAAGCTTTCTCAACCCACAAACAAGTTTCTATCTTGCCAAAGATATCAACTTGAACCGCAAAGACTAAAGCAAACACCTTTCCACACCTAGCTACCCGATTGTATCTCCTTCAAAGATATCAAACTTGAACCGAGTAAACTTAGCTTGAACTAGCTGGAAATGATCTTGAGCTTGAGTCTTCACACCACGAACGTAGATAACACACTTCTCTAGCTTCAACAAACTAGAAAGGTTTAGTTTTGAACTTGAGAATCTTCACACAACCCAGAAAGAGAAGAACCTTGAAGAACAGCAGCAAGAACACCAAGAACACAAAGTTTCTCTTTGGATCTTCACTAAGGAATCACCAAAGAGTTCACACGAACTCAGATTGTCTTCAACCTGGCTCTGATACCATATTTTTTGTATAATCTGAGTGTATATGAGGATTAAAAGAGACTAAAAAGAGATTAAGAGATTGAAAAGTCTAGAAATGATTCTCAGATGTAATAGTAACCAAGTCTAGATAGAGAGAGACATAACTTTCTTAGATTAATAATGAGAGAGGGTTTACAAATATATAGTGAGAGGCTAACAATGGTTTCGACAAGTAAAGAGAGTCTTAAGCACTATTCTAATCATGTGGAGTCAAGGGAAGAGTAGGCGCCTCATTTGAAATGCTTGGACCATATGCTTCACATGCTTGATGCCTTTAGCATCTTGACTAGATCCTCTTTGCCTTTCCAGCCTTGTACAGGCTGTCATGGCGCGCCTCAACTTGATCTACAACGGTCACAAGCTTCCTTCTCTTAACCTTCTCCTTGGTTAAGAGTATTCGACATCCCCTTATCTCTTCTCTTCTCCAATTACCCATTTACCTCAGTAACTCCTCTTTTACCACAGTAACTTAAAGTTACTGTAATAGTAACCTTCCAAATAGTAACTTGAGCTCTTTCTCCTCTTCTCCTTTCCATGTTAACTTCTTCTCTATCTCATAAATATAATCACCTCTAAAACCAACACACTAATCAGTGGAGAATAACCAGGAAGTTGAATAAATCTCATAGGAGTTGTGAGTAAGAAAATATCCCACTTTCTATCCAGATGATTCCAGATTAGCCTGTTCGGACATATGGCAATATCTTCATGATTCTTATCAAACCAGGATGAACCACGATCTAAGAAGCTTTATTTGGAACCACTAATCAGTGGAGAATAACCAGGAAGTTGAATAAATCTCATAGGAGTTGTGAGTAAGAAGATATCCCACTTTCTATCCAGATGATTCCAGATTAGCCTGTTCGGACATATGGCAATATCTTCATGATTCTTATCAAACCAGGATGAACCACGATCTAAGAAGCTTTATTTGGAACCACTAATCAGTGGAGAATAACCAGGAAGTTGAATAAATCTCATAGGAGTTGTGAGTAAGAAGATATCCCACTTTCTATCCAGATGATTCCAGATTAGCCTGTTCGGACATATGCAATATCTTCATGATTCTTATCAAACCAGGATGAACCACGATCTAAGAAGCTTTATTTGGAACCACTAATCAGTGGAGAATAACCAGGAAGTTGAATAAATCTCATAGGAGTTGTGAGTAAGAAGATATCCCACTTTCTATCCAGATGATTCCAGATTAGCCTGTTCGGACATATGGCAATATCTTCATGATTCTTATCAAACCAGGATGAACCACGATCTAAGAAGCTTTATTTGGAACCACTAATCAGTGGAGAATAACCAGGAAGTTGAATAAATCTCATAGGAGTTGTGAGTAAGAAGATATCCCACTTTCTATCCAGATGATTCCAGATTAGCCTGTTCGGACATATGGCAATATCTTCATGATTCTTATCAAACCAGGATGAACCACGATCTAAGAAGCTTTATTTGGAACCACTAATCAGTGGAGAATAACCAGGAAGTTGAATAAATCTCATAGGAGTTGTGAGTAAGAAGATATCCCACTTTCTATCCAGATGATTCCAGATTAGCCTGTTCGGACATATGGCAATATCTTCATGATTCTTATCAAACCAGGATGAACCACGATCTAAGAAGCTTTATTTGGAACCACTAATCAGTGGAGAATAACCAGGAAGTTGAATAAATCTCATAGGAGTTGTGAGTAAGAAGATATCCCACTTTCTATCCAGATGATTCCAGATTAGCCTGTTCGGACATATGGCAATATCTTCATGATTCTTATCAAACCAGGATGAACCACGATCTAAGAAGCTTTATTTGGAACCACTAATCAGTGGAGAATAACCAGGAAGTTGAATAAATCTCATAGGAGTTGTGAGTAAGAAGATATCCCACTTTCTATCCAGATGATTCCAGATTAGCCTGTTCGGACATATGGCAATATCTTCATGATTCTTATCAAACCAGGATGAACCACGATCTAAGAAGCTTTATTTGGAACCACTAATCAGTGGAGAATAACCAGGAAGTTGAATAAATCTCATAGGAGTTGTGAGTAAGAAGATATCCCACTTTCTATCCAGATGATTCCAGATTAGCCTGTTCGGACATATGGCAATATCTTCATGATTCTTATCAAACCAGGATGAACCACGATCTAAGAAGCTTTATTTGGAACCACTAATCAGTGGAGAATAACCAGGAAGTTGAATAAATCTCATAGGAGTTGTGAGTAAGAAGATATCCCACTTTCTATCCAGATGATTCCAGATTAGCCTGTTCGGACATATGGCAATATCTTCATGATTCTTATCAAACCAGGATGAACCACGATCTAAGAAGCTTTATTTGGAACCACTAATCAGTGGAGAATAACCAGGAAGTTGAATAAATCTCATAGGAGTTGTGAGTAAGAAGATATCCCACTTTCTATCCAGATGATTCCAGATTAGCCTGTTCGGACATATGGCAATATCTTCATGATTCTTATCAAACCAGGATGAAACGATCTAAGAAGCTTTATTTGGAACCACTAATCAGTGGAGAATAACCAGGAAGTTGAATAAATCTCATAGGAGTTGTGAGTAAGAAGATATCCCACTTTCTATCCAGATGATTCCAGATTAGCCTGTTCGGACATATGGCAATATCTTCATGATTCTTATCAAACCAGGATGAACCACGATCTAAGAAGCTTTATTTGGAACCACTAATCAGTGGAGAATAACCAGGAAGTTGAATAAATCTCATAGGAGTTGTGAGTAAGAAGATATCCCACTTTCTATCCAGATGATTCCAGATTAGCCTGTTCGGACATATGGCAATATCTTCATGATTCTTATCAAACCAGGATGAACCACGATCTAAGAAGCTTTATTTGGAACCACTAATCAGTGGAGAATAACCAGGAAGTTGAATAAATCTCATAGGAGTTGTGAGTAAGAAGATATCCCACTTTCTATCCAGATGATTCCAGATTAGCCTGTTCGGACATATGGCAATATCTTCATGATTCTTATCAAACCAGGATGAACCACGATCTAAGAAGCTTTATTTGGAACCACTAATCAGTGGAGAATAACCAGGAAGTTGAATAAATCTCATAGGAGTTGTGAGTAAGAAGATATCCCACTTTCTATCCAGATGATTCCAGATTAGCCTGTTCGGACATATGGCAATATCTTCATGATTCTTATCAAACCAGGATGAACCACGATCTAAGAAGCTTTATTTGGAACCACTAATCAGTGGAGAATAACCAGGAAGTTGAATAAATCTCATAGGAGTTGTGAGTAAGAAGATATCCACTTTCTATCCAGATGATTCCAGATTAGCCTGTTCGGACATATGGCAATATCTTCATGATTCTTATCAAACCAGGATGAACCACGATCTAAGAAGCTTTATTTGGAACCACTAATCAGTGGAGAATAACCAGGAAGTTGAATAAATCTCATAGGAGTTGTGAGTAAGAAGATATCCACTTTCTATCCAGATGATTCCAGATTAGCCTGTTCGGACATATGGCAATTATCTTCATGATTCTTATCAAACCAGGATGAACCACGATCTAAGAAGCTTTATTTGGAACCACTAATCAGTGGAGAATAACCAGGAAGTTGAATAAATCTCATAGGAGTTGTGAGTAAGAAGATATCCCACTTTCTATCCAGATGATTCAGATTAGCCTGTTCGGACATATGGCAAATATCTTCATGATTCTTATCAAACAGGATGAACCACGATCTAAGAAGCTTTATTTGGAACCATAATCAGTGGAGAATAACCAGGAAGTTGAATAAATCTCATAGGAGTTGTGAGTAAGAAGATATCCCACTTTCCCCC